>NW_019154101.1:43656599-43849989 GCF_002288905.1 Enhydra lutris kenyoni
TGTATGGAAATGTAATACATTGGCCCAGCTTTTCTCTGTGGATTTAAGCATTCTCTTATCCTTTCTCTTTTCTTTCCTTTCCTTTTCTGCCCATCCCCATTGGCTCTCTCCTGGTTCGATCCCCCTCCTGGCTCCGGAAACCAGAGAGAAATCAGAGAGTAGAGGTTAATCGGCTTGCTAGACCGCACAGAGGTTAAGTAAGGACATTGGAATGATTAAATCCACAGAGAAAAGCTGGGCCAATGTATTACATTTCCATACATCTCCTTATCCCTGCTGCTTTCAAATACCATGTAGTCGCGTTTCTTTTTCTTTCTTTCCTTTCTTTCTTTCTCTCTCTTTTTTAAGCCTTTTCTTATCTTTTTTCTTTTCTTTCCTTTCCTTTTCTTTCTTTCCCCTTTTCTTTTCTTTTTCTTCCTTGCTTGCTTGAGGCTGATAGCTTCTTATCACTTGGTAATTGACTTTGAGTGCCTAGTGGATTTAGTTTTTGTTTAAATTGTGCCTGCCCAGAGAAAGCAATGAAAAAGAAATGAGAAAACAGACAGATAAGATGGAGGCAGAGAGAAGCTGCTGCCCCCGAAGTTATACTGTTGACCCGTGAATAACAGCAGGGGTTAAAGTACAGTCGAAAATTCACATATAACTTGACTCCCCCAGTACTTAACTACTAATAGCCTACTGTTGACCAGAAACCTTAACAATAACCGAGTCAGTTAACAGGTATTTTGTGTGTTCTATGTAGTATGTACTGCATTCTTACAATAGAGTAATACCCATAGAAAATACAATAGAGTAATACCCATAGAAAAAAATGGTATTAAGAAAGTCATAAGGAAGAGGAAATAATATCTGCAGTACTGGACTGTATAAAAAAATCTGTGTGTACATGGACACATGTAGTTCAAGGGCCATCTGTAATGACCTAAGAGAAGAGAGGGAGATGAAAGGCCTGGTACCTTGTAACTATGACATGAGAGATGGGGATCAGGCATATGGGCATGTGGGTAAGAATTGTTTATTGCTGATTGCCTCCCACTTCAACCAGGCATAATGGCAAGAAAGCTTTCGTTGTCATTTAAACCACTCACCAGTTATGATCTTGGCTTAATATTGTTTTCCTTAAATTACAGCTTTTTTTTTTTTAATTGTAGTTTTCAAGTTCCAATGAAAAAAACAGCCGTATTTTTGCAAAGTATTTGGTTTTAAATTTCTACTTTAAGGAATTAGAAAGATGATGTACAAGATGAGATAATCTCCGAATTGGCCTAAATTTCATATGTGGAAGGGGAAAAACACAGGAGATGCATATATAAATTTTAAATAGAGATAGTTTTATTTTTCAACTATTACAGGAAAAGCTTTGAGCTACAGATTAAAAAACCAATTCATTAATTAAGACAATCAACTTCTCAGGGAATATAAAGTAGTTTGAAAGTCAGAATTAAACTTTAGTTGATTCCTTTTTCTACTTTGTAAAACTATCTCCTGTCATAAAGGTAGGAAAAAGTTATTTTTCCTTTTTATAAAGCCAATCAACTAACACAGTTGGACAGCTTGGTTGCCAGGTGAATTTAGGATGAACCTATGTATAATAAATGGTGCTTTCAAAGCCTCTTAGTTGAGGACCAGTCTTTTATCTTGAGGGCATGTATGACATGAGATGTATCTGCCTGGCTATAGAAAAGGGTGAGATTTCTTTCCATCTTTGCAATCTCTTAGAAGATTGCCTATGATGTGTGCTTTATTCTGGTTTAATGTTTGTGTGGTAATAAAAGTGTTTCCTTTTTCTATAAACTTTGTGGGGAAAATTTCTGAGTTGGTAGAAGATTTTGCTTTTAATTATATTGCCCCAACAACTTCAATAATACAAAACATATTTTCAGAGCATGTTTTACTTCACCTGATATCATATACTTGGAGCAAAGGTGGAAACTGGCAGCCTGCTTAAAACAGATCACTGTGTTTTCCTACCATTGGTTGTTCATTAAGAGGAAGCATTATGACTTTTAGTATCCTCAATTTTATAAATGCCTTTTTATAGTATTTCTGCTTGCTTTTTATAAAGTGAATATGGAATAGTCTTCTTTGGTTCAGAAGCTTTCTGTATTGACAAAAAATTAGTCTGAAAATATGGCTATATATGATTAAAAACAGATCACCAAAATGTGTTTATTATGTGAATATTCAATTATAGGAGTTTACTTTTATGGTAATAGGTTGTTCTTTAATGGAAATTTCATATATATATGTCTTTATATATATATGTATTTTTATATATATATCTTATCTTTTCATATATATGTATATGTCTTTTCTCATTTCATTATGTTTTCTTTTTGTTCTTTCACACTTTTCTGTTTCCCTTCCCTTGAGTGCTTTCACAATAACAGGTTTACAAAGTAACAGCCACCCTCTCCCTCTGTCAATACTCCCCTAACTTATTGTCTGAAATAGATTACATCAATGCCAAGCGGGTAAATAAGAAGTAAAGCTTAGTGACCTCTAAAAATCAGAGAGTGTATTCTGATTAAAAGATTGTGCTTTCCTCCTTTACAAAAACTAGCAAAAATCTAAATTCACTTAATGGCAAATATACATGATAATACTGCTCAGGTAAAGAAAAATAGGATTGAGTAAAATTTGCAGTCTGAAAATTTATTTTGTGGTGCTATCTTAAGAATGTATTTTAGATGAGGCAATGTTTTAAGTATATATCTACATAGTTCTACATAGTATATATCTACATAAGAGATGAATAAATTGTTTTTTAAAAAAATTAAAATTGTGTTGCTTTTCTTTCACTTTTGGATATGTTCATTTGAGAATCCTATCTGGGTCTATAATATTAGTGTATTGAGTCAATCTCTCACTCTCTCTGTGTGTTTTCTTTTTCCCCCCTAAAAAATGTATCTTGTAGCTAATTATTAGATTGGGGAGTGTTTCACCATTCAAGGCACATATCATCCTTTTAATGCTATCTAACCCAAGCGTTCACAGAGGCAGAGGAAGGGACCTGTCATAGACTAGGTACCCACCTTACCTTTTTCCAACATTCACAAAAGCCTATAAGGTAGAAACGTGGTGACCTTCTGCCTGATCTCCCTGTTTTCACTTTGCTCTCCTAGTCTATTCTCAGGATAGCATCGAGATGTTAAAAGGGAAGTCAGATCATGTCCATGGTCCACTCAAACTCCACATTGCTGCCCTTTCTCACTGGCATAAAAGCCAGTGTTCTTCCTGAAAGACTCTGTGTGATCTGCTCCCCCTACTACCTCTGTCACCTCACCTTCTGCATCTGTCCCCCTCTGTCACTCCTCTTTGGCCACGCTGGCCTCCCTGTTGTCCTCCAGCACCATGCACTTGTTCTCTGTGCCCTGTCCGGAGCCAACTGGATGACTCACTCCTTCACCTCATTCCTGTCTTCCCTTAAATGTCACTTTTAATGGCCACTTTAATTTAAAAAGACAAGTCTTTTCCCCCCAAAGTCTGGATCCTGATCCCTATACTTCTTTGCTGCTTTTATTTTTATGTTTAACATTTTCCACCGTGTATATACTAGATATATTGCTTTTTTTTTCTTGATCATGATTCATGTCCTCCCAACAGAATATAAATCTATGAAGTCAAGTACTTTTATCTGTATTGTTTGCTGCTGTACCCTGAGTGCCCAGGGCAGTGCCTGACATACAGTAGAGATGTATTTACATATTAAATGTACTAGTATGAATCTATATTTTTTATTTAAAGGAATGCATTCAGGGACAATAAGCATTGACTCAAAGCCCCCAGGCACAGTTACTAATTGACTGAAACCAGGCTAAGGTAAATGAACAAAGTCAAATGTTACTTTATATACAATAATAACTCCAAAGGTGGCCATACCCATCCTCAACTGAAGTTTTCTTGGGGTACTCCTGGCATTGTAACATGCATACTTACTCAACAACATTTAGTGAGTCTATATTATGTTTCAAGTCCCATTCAAGATGCCAGCACTTAGCAATGAACTCAATAGGCTAGGATCCTGATTGTTTGAAACTTGTCTTTTAGTAGAAGGAGACAATAAGTCACTAAGGGCAAATGCTGTCAAACACAATGGTATCATATTGAGTGTTTGTTATGAAGTGGAAGAGGAACTCTCTGTAAAATTTGATGCCCAGGGAAGAATTTTTTTGAGGAAGGAAAACATCATCCAAGATCTGAATGAGAAGAATAAGGCAGTCTACAAAGATCTGGAGAATCTCTTTGCAGACCAAGGAAATAGCCAGTGTCAAGGTTTGTGGTTAGAAAGAGCATGATATGTTGGAGTAACTGAAAAAGGTCAGGATGAATGAAATTTAATTAAAAGGGACAACATTATATGAGATAAGCTCCAGGAGACAAGCTAGTTCATATTTAGTCTCATAAGCCAGAATAAGGAAGCATTGATTTTTTTAGCATGAGAATGAACTGATATATTGATATGATTTACTCAACACAGTTTACCCTAGTTGTTTCCTGTCATGGTATCTAGAGGCTAGGAGAAGAAGGAGACCAGTGCAGTGGTCCAATATAAAAATTATAGGTCCTAAAGGTGGGTTGCAACAGTGAAGATGGAGAAAAGTGGGTGGATTTGGGAAATGATCTGGAATTTGAGTCAACAGAAACTATTAATGGGTGAAGGCAGTAAGGACCAAGGAAAATTTCAAAGTCAGTAATCCTGGATAGTGTTGCTAAGAAGCAATAAGCAGAGAAGACTTTCGGGGGAAAGACTCAAGGGTTCTGTTTTGAGCATGTGCATATTGCAATGCATGTGTTAGTCAAGGGGACATGTTGGACTGGCAGGTGAATATGTGAACAGGAGCTAATTATACAAATTGGAGAATAACCATCATATAAATAAAACTTATAGGAAGAAGTCACTTAGGTGTTGCCCTTAACAGATTGAGCCAGTATGTGGTGATTGAGTAGTGAAGAAGCCATCTAAGTTTCCTGGGAAGGAATGGCTAGTGAGGGGGAATGAAAACTTGCAGGGTGTGACATTAGAGAAGACAGGGAGGGAGCCTTTCAGTCTGCTGGATGTTTGAGAGTGGTCCTCTGACATGAAGACAGCGTGGTGATTACTAAATTTGGCAACACAGAGGAAATTGTCTGACCGGAAAGGCGACACTGAAGTGGTGGGGCAGAAAGTCTGTGGATAGAGACAATGACGTGCTGAAATTGCTGGAAGAAAGAAGTTATTGAAGTTGACATCAATTAATGAATTTTTCAAAACTTCCAGTCTTGTCTATGGACATTAATTTCAGGATTTTTTTTCATGACATTAATCAACAGCTATACTCATAATTATCATGGATATTCTACTTGCAAATGACAGAAACTGGCTTTAAAAAAATAAAAGAAGACCTTATATGTAATTTTACTTATAAAATTAAACATTTAATCAATTAGTTGCAAAATTCAGAGTTATGAAACCAATTATATTTCAAAAGAAATTAATTTTTTAACAAAATGAGAGGGAGTGTCTTCTTGTGGTTTTATCAGTGTATATATTTGTAGATGTAGGGAAATATCAAAGAGTAATTTTCAAGGACACTTTGAATTTATAGTATCTGGAGGGAACACTTATAATTTACTATTTCAATACTTGGCAGATGGCACACCACAATAAATAATTTTGCCTTTTATAATTTTTTTTTTTTTTTCAATCAAGAGAGTGCTTTAAACCTCCCACTTGCTGTGGCTGGTTGGGTTCCTCTGCATTCCATTGTGGAGACCATGGGCAGAGTGTCAACAAAATGCATAGACTTGCTCTGTAAAGTAGGGGAGAAGCCAGTACTTAAGTGTTTAAACTTAACCATTTTCTAATACTGAAAGCTACAAATATTCCGATTTCAAGCTCATCACAGCAGGTGTTAAATAAGGAGGGGGAAGATAAAACCATCGTGTAGTAATTTAGCCCATTGAGCCCTCATGACATGCAAAATATGGTGTTCTGTTTCAAATATATGTTATTTTCCTGCCTATAGTAGTCCATCTGCTTAGAAAGGTTTCATTAACTATTTTAGTTGAAAACAAGAAAACTTCAACAATAACTTGCTAAAAGCTTCATTTAGGTTCTTGCGGATTTTATGGAGGCATTCAACAGAATACATCAGAAATAAAGACTTTACAAACAAAAAGCATTTTCTGCCTTTATCTTTAAAGATCACAGCTTGAAGATGTTTGGAGCACAGCACAGCACAGCACAAAGTGTTTTAGAGAAAGTTAGTTGTGTAGGTGGCAAAATACCCGTCCATCAGGGGGTTGATAACTGCTTTATATTAGCAAAATGAAATTCCCATTCATGTCCTTATTGTAAATGTGTTTTCCTTTTTCTCAAAGTGGATGTGCTTTTTAAATATTTTAAGAAAAAACACGTTTTTAATACTGAAAAATGTTGCTTTAAGAGTAAAATTACATCATTCAACATATAATACAAATGAAGGTGAATGGATACGGTCTAATGCATCTTCAAGTACAAATTGCGTATGTTAGGGATTTCTTCTAAAGATGGACATGCAAAAAAAGATATGAGTTCTAGAATTTTCTTCTTTCCCCATTTTATTCCCATAAATACTTTTTGAGAGACTATATGTCATAGAGACCTACACTGTCTCTGTGGGTTTAGTTCTTTTCATTAAATTCAACCACTAATGTGGGGCAGTCTCGTCAGAAGAGTTGTCGGTGTTTTACCAGGACCCATTATTTTTAACAAATATCTTATATATTGTGTAAAACATTATCACAAAAAAATAGAAATACAAAATATTCCCAAATCCCTTCCAGCAGAATATGATTCTCAAAGCTTCTTCTCACCCTTACATTCTTCTTCAGTTTTTTCCCCTAAACCTCTGTTTGTCTGTCTGCATTTTCATCCCCCTGATCATTTTCAGCTGAAGCAGACCAAGGCAGAGAAATCATAATTTCTGTTTTTTACCTGAAGCAGCTCATGCAGTTACACCACAGGGTCCTTTTGAGATGTACCAGGCAAAAATTTGAAAACTTCTATGATTAGTTTGTAAACAAATTGTAAGTCATTTGTGGATTTGGTCAAATAGAAACTGTATTAAAATAGTGATTTATATCAACAAGGATAAGGGCATTCTATGCTAAGCAGAATAAATGTCTGATCATTTCTTAATGGAAAACCTGAAGCAATTTTCTGATAATTTGAGTGCCTAAGTGTTGAATCACATTACCTTAATCCTCACTTCATTTCTTTTAAACTGAATAACATTTTTTTTCCTTATTGAAGTGTACTTATTAATATATTTGCCATTTAAAGACTTGATCGAGGATTTATGAGTATAGAGCACCTAAGATATCTGGAATCTGTTTTATTTAATTCAATAAGACTCTACCATATGTAGTTTCTTAGCTTTTCAAGTTTTCTTTCTAGAAGACTAAATTAAGTCAATTTCAATTCTAATGTTATCCATAGACTTCTTTTCCCCACAAAGAGATAAATGAAATGGTAGCTCAGCCTCTCTGTAAAGAAATGAATGTTCCAAGTCATTCTTTTCATTCTTCTTTAGGATGGTTTGGATGTTAAAGATTTATTATGATTTTTTTTTTATTGCCTCTTGGTAACTTTCTAGGGAAACAGGGAACTTGGGGTACACGGATAGCTTCTCTTATTAGATTACTTCATCTCTCCCACTCAAGGAGCTACTGTTTACTCACAATGATGCCTCCTTCCTCTAGGTATGCTGCATGGAAAAGGCTTGAAGAAATAGGTTGACCTCATGCACAAGAAGGGATGAAATAATTTAAAAACAAAAAGCTTAGGTGATTCTCTATTTTGTTTTGTTTTGAGCATCCCCCAAATCAACCATTTGGGGGGGAATAGTAATAATCGTGGCAATAATCACAATGTGCATATATGCCTTATAGTCATCATCAACTTCTTTGTTTGACTTGGGTTTAGAATAGTTTTTTAAGATTATTTATTTATTTATTGGGGAGAGAAAGAGAGAGAGAGGCAGAAGGAGAGGGAGAGAGAATCTCAAGCAAACCCCATACTGTGAACTGGGCTTGTCACGGGGCTGTCGTGAGCCCTGAGCTGAAACCAAGAGTCTGATGCTCAACGGACTGCACCACCCAGGCGTCCCTGTTTGAGAGTAGTTTTTTTTTTTTTTTTAAAGATTATTTATTTATTTGACAGACAGAGGTCACGAGTAGGCAGAGATGCAGGCAGAGAGAGAGAGAGGAGGAAGCAGGCTCCCTGTGGAGCAGACAGCCTGATGTGGGACTGGATCCCAGGACCCTGGAATCATGACCTGAGCTGAAGGCAGAGGCTTTAACCCACTGAGCCACCCAGGAGCCCCTTGAGAGTAGTTTTTAAAGCAAACTGTGGTTAATGTGAGATGCAGTCACCAAGGAAATTGAATTTTCCCTTTTTCCCTTTGTAAAAAAGAAACATCAGTTTGCTTCATTCATGCTGTGGCGAAGTTCTGACTCAAACCAGGTAACTCCATGAAGTTGGCTGTGGTTTGACTTGTTTTCCTTAATTTAATGATTGCAAAGCCTTACTGTCATTCAGTTTACAAAATACTTTAGAGCCACTTCAACATGGTGAAACGAGCAGGTTGCTTATGTGTTGTTATTCTCAGTGGTATAATTAAGATGTGAACCTAAGTCCTCTGACTCAAACTTTGGTGGTCCCCCTTCCTCCACACACATTATAACATGTGACCTGATGCATGCACCAAAGGACAAATAAATGGACTGGTCTCTCCACCACATAAATCTGTTGTAGAGAGCTCATCATGTTTGAATGCCCCCCAAGAGGACAGAAAGTGGGGTAGGAGGAAGGTGCTAGTTAATGTAACCTTTTATCTTGTCCTATTTCCTGACCTAGTCTGTGTTACTTTCTAAAATTCAAAGTCCATGGTGGTGCTGTGGCCTGTCCCCTAAGGAAAGTCAGTCATTCATCTCCATGTTTTCACTATGCTTAAGGTCACTGGTGGGTGGGGTTTTGTGGAGAAGAAAATTAACATTATAAGTACTTGTGGTGAGCAATTTCTTTACCTTATGAGACCATTTTTTATTTTTGGTGTTTTTAAATATATAAGGATGATTTGTATTTTGCTCTTTCTGAAAAATAAATAATGCTGAAACAAACTGTGCTGTGGACATGGGATTTTCAGATAGTCCAAGCGACAGGAAGCAGGTATAGCTCAGTTCTCTAACATGCGATCTTATAGAAGATGTCATTTAGCTAGTGGAAATCCTAGAAATATAAAATTGCTTCTTCTTAGGAACCACTTTTTCTCTTTCTCTTTTTATTTTTTTTTTAAAGATTTTATTTATTCATTTGAGAGAAAAAGAGAGACAGCAGAGCAGGGGTGGGGAGAGGGAGAAGCAGGCTCCCTGCTGAGCAAGGAACCCCATGCAGGACTTGATCCCAGGACACTGGGATCATGACCCCAGCAGAAGCAGATGTGTAATCCACTCAACCACCCAGTTGTCCCCTCTTTCTCTTTTTAAACTAGTATATTATTCCGTTATCAATGCCATCTGTTATAGTCAATGTGGAGGAGAGCAGGCACCAGGCATGTGTGTAGCAATAAGGAATATGCGAAGAGCTAACTCAGTCATTCTCTCTGGGAGGTTGGTCCATAGTCCAGTTTGCCAAGGAGTCATACTAGCAGTAGAGCTGCCTTAATCTAGAGAGTGAGTTTGATTCCATCTCAGGAGGCGAGTAATGATGTGGTTAAGAACTTAGATTTAAATTTCGACTTAACTCTATGACTTACTGCCCAGGTGAGCTTGTGTAATTTACTTCTCTAAGTGTTTCTGGACACACACACACACACACACACACACACACAATTTTAAAATTAATGAATGGAAGGGGAGCTACTACATCGTGGCTGTAGTCATTTTAGCTGGCCTGCCATCCATTCTTCGTGTTCCTCCACCAAAGGGTCCGTCCCACCTCCCCTTGACTCTGAGTTGGACTCATGAGTTACTTTGACCAACAGCATGTGGCAGACATTACCCTGTGCCAGTTCCAGAGCTAGACCTTAAAGGGTCGGGCACCTGCATGGTTCAGTCGATTGGACATCTGCAATCTGCTCCAGTGGACCGAGTCCCACGTTGGGCTCCCTGCTCCAAGGGGAGTCTGTTTCTCCCTCTGCCTCTGCCTCCCTCTCTGTCTCTCTCATGAATAAGTAAATAAAATCTTTAAAAAAAATAAAATAATAAAATAAAATAAAATAATTGAATATCACATACATTCACACTATTCAGGAATCAAAATAATACAAAAATGTATAAAATTTAAAATCTTACTTTTATCACTGTACTTGATTACTTCTTCCCATTTCACTTAAAATATATAATTTATATAACTTACATATATAATATATAACATATAATTTATATATCACTTATATAACATTTTGGACTTCCTAGTGCAAATATAAATACAAACATAACTATTATTTTCTTACCTGGCTTATGCTAGAGATAGAATGACAATTTGCTAATCTGAATGTGTCTAATTATTTTTTTTACTACATCTTAGAAAATTTGGAGGATTATACCTTCCTTTGAATATGGGAGGATTTGTGTTTTAGGTGGATGCAATACTATGGACTTTGAAAGCTACATAGGAAGGAAGGTTTAGCTTTCTTTTGGGTTTTGTGGGATGCTCATGCTTGGACTCGGCTGCCATGCTGTGCGGAAGACAAGCAACCTAAGTGGTGAGGAACCATGGCCTCTGGCTCACAGCCCTGCTTAGTTCCCAGATGACAGCCAGTGCCTACTTGCCAGGTGTTGTGAGTATGTCAAATTGAAAGCAGCTACTCCAGCCCCCAGTCAGATGACTTGAACTAGTGTTTCATGGCTTGGCAATGACCTGTCTTTGCTGAGCCTTGCCCAAATTGCAGAGTCATGCAAAAAATAAATGTTTAAGTCACTAAGTTTTGAGGTGGGTTGTTAAACAGCATTGGAGAATTGGAATAGAGTTATGGTTTATTTTACCATTTTTCTGATGATGGAGACTTGGATTGTTCATAATCATTTGCTATTACTAACTGAGCTACAATCCCCTACATTCTTCATATCATATGTGAATATGTATATTTCTAGAATAAGTAGGATTTCTGGCCGAATAGGTAAATACTATTTTTAATAGTTTTGTAGATCTTGCCAAATGACTTCTATGACAGGTTTTTATTAAATTTATCAAGTAGGAATAAAAACAGTTTCTTTTATAAAAGTATGGTGAGATTAAATGACATAATCCATAGTATAGCAGAAAACATTGTGCCTAGAATAGTAAATACTCAAAAATGTTACAAGACAAAGTAATCATAGTAAACTGTTTTTTATAATAATATTTTTTTTAAAAAGTAATTGAATAATTGAAATGAAGACTTTGCTACTTTGATTTCCACTTCTTAAAAATGATGCTATCACTGAAAATGTTTTGAGGGACATTTGACATGTATACTTTTAATCTTTTACATCACCCTTGTCACAGAAATAAGACATGGTCCTATTTAAAAAAAAATAGCTTTTTCCCTTTGAAAGATCAATTTTCTCTCTAATGAAGTGATCTTATTTTCCTCTTATGTTTTGTTAAGTACTAGGCGATATTAGATATCATAAACATTCTAGTAAATCCTCCATAATCTAATAAGGATTAGAATAAGGAAATTAAGGGGGCTATGTCGTGAAGAAAATTTCTGAGCATATAATCAAGTGTTTTGGGTAAATCCACAATTGATTGGTGTTACTATGCATATTCTTCTCCAACTGAAAAGAGAAAATCTTCAATAATGAAAAAGTAGAGGGCTAATTTAAGTCCAACAGAATCACTACTACAAAGTTTTTCAACTGTTTCATTTTGTTTATTCATTTTTGTCTCACACATTGTAAAAAAAATTAATTTGCAGGTCTGATGGAGTAAACAAAATTTTATATTGTTTCATATTGCACTTAGACTCTATATTTTTCTGATTTGTATCAGATTTTATATTGACATCCATAGAACTTTATTTCTTTTCTTTTTAAGTAATAGATAAACTTTGGCACTCTGCAACTTTCTAACCACTCTCGCATACATTATATCCTTTGACACTCAGAACTACACTGTGAGGTAGGTTTTTTTTCATATTTTATAGGTGGTAAACCAGAGGCTCAAAGAGATTTTGCTAGCGCTGGGTAATCTGATACTAGGTCAGCTTTCCCTGATACAGCACATTATACCAGGCAATTCTTTGTAAGCAAATAGAAAGGGAGGCTAAAACGATGCTGAGTGTAATAAAGCAGACATTCCTCCAACCCTTTTCACGCCATCCAGCCCATTTATATGTTCCACTTAGAGAATGAACCACAGCAACGATGGTTTGAACTAGCTTCTCCGTAGCGACCATCCCATCATTCCACCATGCATGTATGCCTTTCACGTAAGAGCTCTTCTCCCAAGTCCTCTTCCGTTACACTGTATTTTCCTTCATTTTTACTTCTTTTATTTTTGTTATTCTCAAGGAATAACCTAATTCTAGCTGCTTCGTAATTTCAACCAGTCTCCTAATTTTTGATATGAAAGCTAGGCTATTTTTCAATCTTTTGTACATTATTTTACAAAAAAAAGCTTCAGACTTCTTTTTCAATTAAGATTGTAGCCCCTAAGTTTTCCCATATGAAAATGCATTTCTGGACTTGCTAGTGATCCCAGTCAAGACTGCATCTTCTCTTCTGTTTCTAGTTCTGATTTGTTGCACACGTGTTTCTTTTTAATTCTCTTTTTCCATTACATAGGTAATCACTGTAATGAATTAAAACAATAAAGCAATATATAAAGAGAAAGATAAAAACACCTTGTCATTCCTATTTCCTTTTCCTTATCTGACTCCCAATCTGTGATCCATTACCCTACCCAGAGATAAGTATGATTAGCAGTTTGACAAGCATTCTTACAGTCAACTTGTATGTGTTTACATAGGTATTTGCATAGGTATGTGTAACTACTATCTTGGGCAAATGGTGTTAGAAAGTATTTATCATTTTGTAACTTTCTATTTTCACTAAAATTTGTCTTGGCATTCTTTTCATAGCACTACATACGAATTTCTCATGTTTTATAATGGTTGTGACAATTTATATCTCAGGTGGTATATATTTTTATAAATAGTTAAGGGTTTGAAAATCTAATTGTTCTGAAACCCAAACATAAGGAACAATAAAAGTCATGTGATGGCAAGCAGGGTTGAGAAGCTGTTGTTTTGATTCACCACAATGAATGTTCATTAGCTGAAAGTTGGTTAAAATATAAGCTTCTGTATTCCATAATATGGAAATGCCATAGTTTATTTACCCCACACCTATTGTTAGTTGGTTGTTAGTAATGCTGCAATGAATACCTTAAAATAAATCTTTGTGCTAATGTCCAAGTATTTCTGAAACTGTGTTTCTATAGGTGATGTTCAGGCTTTGAAAGGTATATTTCTTTTAATTTCATAGTTAGAAAATTGTAGGATTAACTCAACTCTGCATCTATATGTACTATGGTTATAGAAAATGATAAAAATACCACTCAGTTTCCAACCCTGTTAATATATTTGCAACAGTATCTGAATAGCATTCTATAAATAACAGAAGATTACCTTGGTTTGATGAACAAAATGTTATGCTCTATTGATGGTGATCTAGAAAAACTTTAGAGCTACTTCATTTAAAAAAAAAAAAAAAAAAAAAGATGAGATTCAGGGGTGCCTGGGAGACACTTAGCCAACTGAGCCAGACTCTTGATTTTGACTCAGGTCATGATCTTAGGGTCATGGGATCGAGCCCCATGCTCAGCATGGAGCCTGCTTAAGACTCTCTCTCCCTCTTCCTCTGCCTCCCCCATCCCCCATCACACACACACACACACACACACACACACACACACACACACATTCTCTCTCTAAAATAAAATAAAATAAAATGAGATGCAACTGAAATGATTTAAATGAAACTAAGTCTGAAAATTTTAATCATCTACATGCATCCAAATACTTTGCATGTTGGACAATATTTAAGGAAAACTTTGGTTAACTATTATTTTAATGTTCATCCATATTTTTGGCATTGTTTACTGAGAAATTTTTGTGAAAAGGGAATTCTGAAATTTCCAACAGAAACTAATGGTAAAAAAGAAGACAAGTATATATAATTAAACACTAAATAATTCCTCAAAATTTTTAAACAAATGAAAAGGAAAGGATATGTATGGGTTTTTAATAGAGAACTTTCTTTTTAGAATATAGTTATGAGTAGCCTAGATAATACACTAATTGAGTTAACATAAGCCTTAAAGTCTCCCTCACTCCAACTCGATGAAGTCACAAAGATGCCTAATTACTTGCTCAGAAATCCAAGACATTTCATGGCTGAACATAAAGATAAATTCTATTTTTTTTATTTTTTGATATTTACATGCCTGCTTTTAGAACATTAGTTTAAAAAAAAAAAAAAAAAAAAAACAAGAAATAGGGGTCCTTGGGTGGAGTAGTCAGTTAAGCAGCTGACTCTTGGTTTCTCTCAGGTCATGATCTCAGGGTCATGGGATTGAGCCCTGCCATCAGGCTCAGAGCTCATTGAGGAGTCTGCTAAATTTTCTCTCACCTCTCATGAATTCTTAAACGGCTTAACAAAAAAATACCAAGGCCCCCCGATTCCTAAACCAAGGAGCAAACCCTAACAGGGAACTTAAGAACCTTCTATGTCTTGGCATGGCACAGGTGTAAAGCGTTTTAAACTAAATGTTAATAAAATTTTCAACACATTCACCTCCATCTAAAAAACAAACAAACAAACAAAACTCCCAAAAAACTCTGTGCTCTCGCTTTCTCTCTCTCGCTCTCTCAAATAAATAAATAAATCTTATAAAAAAAATAAAGAAATAGTAACTATGTATCTACTTGAATCAGTCTCATAAATTTGAACATTGTCAGAAAACAACATATTTTCTCAACTTCATTGGATCAGAAACTTTATTTTGTTAATTCAGTAAAAAGGGGTAACGTGAAATGATTCTTCATAACAAACTCACAAAATAATTATGTACAAATTACTAAATTAAAAAAAGTTCTGTTGAGTTCTAAGCTGTGATGTGCTTCACACCACATGTGGTATTTTTATATGTTTCCTTGGCTGGGCTGAAGGGTGCCAGATAACTGGTAAAGCATTGTTTCACCTGGTTTGTCTATGAGAGTGTCTCTGGTAGAGATTGGTATTTGAAACAATATACTGATCTAAACTTAGAGAAGATGACCCTCACCAATGGGGGTGGGCATTGTTAAATCTATTGAGGGATTACAGAACAAGAGAAGGACAGATTCTCTTTCTGCTTGATCTGAGACATCCATCTTCTGTTCTTGGACAAATGTGCGCCTGGTTCTTGGCCTTTCAGATTCAAGCCAAGATTTACATACACTATTGGCCCCCCTGATTCTCAGGTCTCTTGACTCAAACTGAACGACAGTCCTGGCTTCTGTGGTTATCTAGCTTGCAGAGGGCACAATGTGGAACTTCTTCTCTTGCATTACCTCGAGAGCCAATTCCTACAATAAATCTCTTCTTTGGAGACCCCAGACTAATACACTGTATCACATTTAATTTACACAGTTCTATAGTTCTACGATTGCCATGAATAACCTCATTTTTTTAGATAAGAAACTGAGCCCCCCTCCCCCAAATTAAACAATTTCATCAAGGTCACAGAACACATAAGGCAACAACTGGAATGTTAGTTCTTTTAAGGGCATGTACTTGGTCTTATTCACAGTTGCATCTCTAACGGCCTACATAGTGGGTCTCAATAAATATATGTTAATCATTCTAATCTTTTTATTTTAAGGCCAGGGCATTGACTATGATACTGCATCAATGTATTTTTTTTTAAAAGAGGGAATAAATCTTTCCAGCTATTAGAATAGTCACCCATTCACAATATCAAGATGCCAAAATAATATTTATGAAATCAACTGATAAATGATATTGAGGTGTATTTATCTAGGTCAATAGGAAGATTAAGGAATTATATGTGCTTTGTAGCATATCTCTCAGACGGTAGCAAAATAGCCCTGAAAAAATCTTATTTTTCCAATATACTTTTTTTCAGACCATCAGTATCTTTGTTTCATGACAATCAAAATAGGTGTATTATAATTTTCCTTCATATACATTATATTTTAGTCATTTTTTTACAGATTCACCTCAAATTTTGCTTTATTAAGATTTTCAAATATTCTTAAAAGAGAGAATAGCCATCGCTTGGATTTAACAATGATCAAGATCTTGGCATACGTGTTTCTTTTATTTAAGCTTTTTATTCTCCTGAAAAAAAATTTTTTTTAAGATTTCATTTATTTATTTGTCAGGATGAGAGAGATCTCGAGAGAGCATAAGCAGGGGAGTGGGAGACAGAGCAGGCAGAGAGAAAAGCAGGCTGAGCAAAGAGCCTGGATGCAGGGCTCAATCCCAGGATTCTGGGATCATGACCTGAGCTGAAGGCAACCTCTTAACCAACTGAGCCACCCAGGTGTCCCATTCCCTGAAATATGTTAAAGCAAATCTCAGGCCACATACCATTTTATCAAATACTTTTTTAGATTCAAGAGACATCTTGAAGATCAGTTGCTTAGAAAAACAGATCAGAACCAATCACATCTGTTGCTTTGTTGGATTCTAAGTCATATGTTTCTGACTCATTTCATCCTCTTCTGTAGGTAAGTTCTATGGTAGTAAATATAGGATAGCCCTATGTTGTAACAAACAACTGCCTAATCTCAGTAGACCAGAAACTGCTTCTTTTTTCTTGGTCAGTAGATTTGTGGCAATGGACAAATGATGTGGTTAAAAGAGAATGTGTGAAATGCAAAAACATGTGTTACAGATGAACACAGCAGAAGTTTTCAATAGTTAAGTATCATGAACCCTTATATAGTATTTTAATATTGGGATATTTGAATATAGGAGGTACAACAGCTGTTGCATCAGGTAAAGAACGAAAGATGTTGTAAGAGCAGGATACTGTCATGAGAGAAGTGGACCAGAAGCAAGATCATGGCTCTAAGTCTCTATGGAAAGAGAAGAAAAACTCTCAGTAAGAATGTGAAACGGGTCTATATGGTGAATACAGAATTAAATATGTAAATACTTTTGTTACTTCTGTAGATGCTTTGGACCTATTCAGTAATTCATTGTTTCTAAAATCTCATTTAGACATTCCTCTACACATATGTAAACTCTGGACAAAACCAGCAACCAGTCCATTTACTATGTCCCAATATTATGGTTGGTGTTCTGGAAACAGGCTCTTCCATAGTGATTTCTACTGAAAGGATGTCTGACTTAATTAAGATATTTAATATTTCTAGCTACTGAGTAGAGCAGGTCATAGAAGTGGTACTATAGGTGAAATATCAAGTCCACAATTTTTTTTTTTTTTCCTTCAGGGATACTTACTAAAGTGGTCGGAGGAAGAAATGTAAATTCTTCCTGCTTTCTGTTTTGTTTCTTTTTGAACAAATAAAAATAAATGACCATTTGTTTAAGCATTTGCAGGTACATTTTATCTGGAAAAAAGTGATAATAGTATGTATCTATCTCATAGTGTAGTTGTAACTATTAAATGATATTATATTATATATATTATATATTATATATTTATTATATTACATTATATAATTATCATATAATTAATATAATTATATTATGATATATATTATATATAATGGTTGGAACACTGGGTTCATTGTAAGCACTTAATATTTATATTGAAACAACTATCATTATTATGATTGATGGAAAATACTTTAGATA
This sequence comes from Enhydra lutris kenyoni, assembly GCF_002288905.1. NCBI lineage: Eukaryota > Metazoa > Chordata > Mammalia > Carnivora > Mustelidae > Enhydra > Enhydra lutris. The sequence goes on from NW_019154101.1 coordinate 43,674,444, forward strand.
TGTAAAGCAGATATCATAATTCATTCTTCGTTTTATGAATACTCATTAATTGTTACTTGTCAGGCATTGTGCTATATGATGGAGCTGTAGAGATCAATGATAAAATTACGAGGGAAATAGTATATGTTAAAAATTACTAGAATTGCATATAATAAATGTAAAAATCCAAGTAAATGCAAGGATTTGTGAAAGGAATGATGGCGATTGGGACTCATACACAGAAAAAAGTGAGCGTTGGTTATATTCAGATCTATTGCTTAGAATGATTCTCAAAGTTTTGGTTTTGTTTTTTTCCTTTTTCCCAGCAGTGGTTTAAATCTAACTTGTCCTGGATTGTTACAGGATTTTTCATTTATTCATTTCATTCTAAATTGATATTGCCAGTTTTACTAGGGTTGAGTAAAGAATGAGGGAAATTATATCACTGTATCTTGTAAATTTACTAATTCCCCTGGGCATGATGATGTGCCCAAAGGATAGCAGTTTCTTAACCTCACACAATCTTAAGTGTATTTTGTCTTGTTTTCTGGCTTCTTGGTAGCTTTCTGCTGAGAAAACAGGAAAGCTTTGTTTCACTTGGTTCTTATTTTAGTCAGAAACTGGATCAACAGGACATTACATCTGTATTGCAGATGGTTAAAATTTTAGGGTGACTTTCAGTTCCATTTTCTCTTCTTCATTTACCTTGACAGCTAACTTTGAATCCTTTGTTCTTTTTTTTTAATAACAGCTTTATTGAAGTTTAACTGATAAACAAGAAACTGCACATATTTAGTGTGTACAGTTTGATGAGTTTGAACACATGCAAATGACAAAGGTGCGAGGACAATTAAATGGGAAAATTCCACACGTATTCTCACACAAACACATATGCATACATACATATTATAGGATTACCTTAAGAATTAAATTCACAAATGTATATAAAGTATTTAGCATACTCTGTTAGTACATGCTGAATAAAAGGCTTTTAATTATTGTACATATACCTGAAAATAGACATAGTGACCCAGAAAGTGTACAAAGAATAAAAGGATAGGATATTAGGTTGAGAAAGTTACTATCTATTTCTATTCTGCTGACAGTTTTCACTATAAATAAATATCGACTTTTGTCAGTTTTTTTCTGTATCAATTAATATGATCATGTGTCTTTGTTTTTTAGACCATTAACATATTATATTGCATTGATTGATTTTCAGATATTGTACAGGCCTGTGTTCTTAGGAAAAGTCCCACTCAGTTGGGAAGTATTATTCATTGTATGTATTGGTAGATTTGATTTGTTACTATTTTATCGAGAATTTTTGAGTCAATAATATTGAGGAGTGTTAGGCTATAGTTTTTGTGTCTTGTAATTTCTTTGTCTAGTTCTGGTGTCAGGAATAGTGCTGGCCTCATAAAAGGAGTTGGGTTTTTTTTTTACAAGATACTGTTTAAATCTGCTACTGTTTCTTCTTTAAGTGTTAGAATTCATCAAGGAAACCATCTGAACCTGGATCTTTTTCCTTGTTTTCGGAGTTTTTAAGAAGGAAGTAAATTTCTTTGACATAAGATAACCCAAGTCATTTATTTCTTCTTCTTTTTTTTTTAAGATCTTATTTATTTATTTGACAGACAGAGATCACAAGTAGGCAGAGAGGCAGGCAGAGAGAGAAGGGGAAGCAGGCTCCCCTGCAGAGAGCCCGATGCCGGGCTTGATCCCAGGACCCTGGGATCATGACCTGAGCTGAAGGCAGAAGCTTTAACCCACTGAGCCACCCAGGCGCCCCTCATTTATTTCTTCTTAAATGAGGTTTGGTAGTTGGACCATTTTATATATAAGTTGTTAAATTTATGGCCACAGATGTATTCATGGTATTCCCTTATTATCACTTTTATGTATGAGGGTCTGTAGTGATGTTTCTGCTGTCAGTTCTGTTATTGATAATTCGTGTATTCTTTCTTTTTTCCTCATAAATTTGATTAGAGAATGAACAGTTTTATGGATTTATTTAAAAAAATGAGTCTTTTGTTTCATTAATTTTCTATATTTTTCTTTTCATTTATTTACATTTTTATATTTATTTCCATCCTTCTTGCTTTGTTGGTTTAATATGCTATTTTTTATCTTGTTTCTTCAGGCAGAAGCTTACACTATTGATTGGAAACACTTCTTTTAGAATGTAAGCATTTAATGTGATATGCTTCCTTCTAAGCCCTGTATTAGCTATATCTCATACATTTTTATATGTTGCATTTTCATTTTCATTCAGTTCAAAATATTGTCTTATTTCCCTTGAGAACTCTTCTTTAACATATGGGATATATAGAAGTATTTGTTTAAATTGTCACTACTTGAGAAGTTTCCAGTATCTTTCTGTATTTCTGTATTTGATTTCTAGTTTAATTCTGTCATGGTCAAGGAATATACCCTGCATATTTATTATTCTTTATATGAATTAAAGTTTGTTTTATGATGCAGAAAATGGTCTGTATTTGTGAATGTTTCGTGTTCAATTAAATAAATGTGTTTTAGAGGTTAATCTAATTTAATTTAATTTTTTTAAAGATTTTACTTATTTATTTGAGAGAGCACAGAGCAAGAGTGTGAGGGAAAAGCAGACTCCCTGTTGAGCAGAGTGCCCAAGGAGGGATGAGGGGCTTGATCCCAGGACCCTGGGATCATGACCTAAGCCCAAGGCAGATGCTTAACCAACTGAGCCACCCAGGTGCCCCTGTTTTAGAGGTTTAAATGTTAGTTAATTCAAACTGGTTGTTAGTCTTGTTCAGATCTTGTCCTATATCCTTGCTGATTTTCTTTTTCTTATCTTCTTTTTCTATTAATTACTGAAAGAGGAGTGTTGAAGTTCCCTAGTATAATTATATTTGGCTATTTCCCCTTTATGTTCTCTTAATTTATGTTTCATATATTTTGAAACCATTTTTTTATGTGTCTGTGCATTCATGATTGTTGTATCTTACTGGCAAATTGATCTTTTTCTCCTTATGCAATGACCTGTTTTTTTCCTCTGAATTTTCTTTGTTTTGAGGTCACTTTGTCCTGTGCCTATACAGCTATTCTAGCTTTCTTTTGATCTAGGTTTTCATGTTATATCTTTTCCCATCTATCTATTTTTAACTTCCCCATATAATTACATTTGAAGTAAATTTATTGTAGACAGCTCATTATTGGGTTATACGTTTTTTTATCCATTCTAAGAATGTCTGTCTTTTACATGACATTTCAAACCATTTGCATATAATGTAATTATTGGTATTGTTGGATTTCAGTTTTCTGTTTTGTTATTTATTTACTGTTTGCTCTTTTTTGTTTCTCTGTTGCTCTTTTTTTTTGGCTTTTTTCATGTTTTCTGAATCATTTTTAGTGTTCCATTTTAATTTTTTATTCACTTTTTGGCTACATCTCTGCATTATATTTTTAATGGCTGCTCTAGAGATTATGCTATTCATACGTAACCTTTCATAGTATACTTGAATTGATATTTTACTACTTGAAGTAAAATATGAAGTCTTACAATCATATAGATACTTTTGTTCTCCTATTTTGTGTTTTTGGTGGTATAATGTATTACATCTATATGTCTTGAAAACCTCATCTTTACAGTTTTTACTATAACTTACTATATGCAATAATCAAGCATAGTTTAAATAACCTAAGAAAGGAAAAATCAAATTTATTATATATACTGAGATATTTGCCATTTCTGTTGGATTTTTCTATCCTGGATTTCCATGTTTCTCTCTGTATTATATCTCTTCAGCCTGGAGAGCTCTCTTTAGAATTTCTTTTACAGAAGTCTGCTGGTGACAAATTCTCTTAGTTTTTCTTCATCTGAGAATGTCTTCATCTGGTCATCCTTCTTGAAAGATATTTTCATTAGAAACAAAATTCTCAGTTGACATTTTTTTTTTAATTATTGTACTTCAAAGATGTTTACTACCATCTTCTGGCCTTTGTGTTTTCTGGTGAAAAAATCCATGGTCATTTGAATTTTTGTTCCTTTTTGTGTAATATATCATTTTTTTCCTGGCTTTTTCAAGGTTTTTCTTCTTCTTCTTCTTCTTTTTTAAGTATAGGGAAGCCCCAATGTGGGGCTTGAATTCACAATCCTGAGACAAAGAGTCACATGCTTTACCAACTGAGCCAGACACATGCCCCATCTTTATCTTTGTTTTATAGAAATTTCATTATGATGTGTCTGGGTGGGTTTTCTTTGAGTTAATTCTGTTTGAGGCTCACCAATCTTTTTTTGTCTGTAAGTTTATGTCTTTCACAAGCTTTGCAAAGTTATTGGCCATTATTTTACAAATAATTTTTCTGCACAATTTTCTTCCTCCCCTTACTTTAGAATCTCAATGACATAAATATAAGACCTTTTGATATTGTCTCACAGGCGTCTGAGTTTTGGTGCCCGTTTTTTAAAAAAGGCTATTTTCTCTTCATTCTTAAGACTGGATAATTTCTATTGATCTTTAAGACTATTGACTTGTCTTCCTATATATTTGTTCTGCAATTTAGTTCATTCAGTGATTTTTTAAATTTTATTTTTCTATATTTTATCATGTTTTATATTTTAGATCTGATCTTTCCATTTGGATCTTTAAAAATACTATTTATCTGATGAAAATTTCTCTCTTTCCATTCATTTAAATTATCAAACTTTATGTCATAGAACACAGAGACAATAGTTGATTTAAATATTTTTTTGTGGAATTTAAGAAACAAAACAGATGAACATAGGGGAACAGAAGGAAAAATAAAATAAGAGGAAAATAGAGAGGGAGGCAAACCGTAAGAGACTTTTAAATATAGGGAACAAACTGAGAGTTGCTGGAGGGGAGGTGGGTGAGGGGGAGGTGATGGGCAGTAAGGAAAGCACTGGGTGTTGTATGCAACTGATAAATCACTGAATTCTACTTCTGAAACTAATAATATGACATATATATAAATTGAATTTAAATTAAAAATTTTAAAAAGAAAAAGAAAAAAATTAAGTTTTTGTCCTGAAGTTCTGACAGTTGAGTCTTTTTAAGTTGGCATCTGTTGACTGCTTTACTCCTTTAGAATTAGTCATATTTGTTGGTTCTCATTGTTGTTAAATAATTTTGAGTTATATCTTAGACATTTTAAATATTATGTTTTAAGACTCTGGTTCCTGTTAAAATTCTCCAAAAAATGTTGTATTATGTTTTAGTAGGCAATCATGTTGTGTTCGTATCACAAGTTTAATCTCTTCCATGAATAGTAGTTCCAATGCCAGTTTAGTTTTCAAAGCCCTTTCTATGTTTCTTTTTGTTTAAAATGTGAATATAGTTGATACACAATGTTAGTTTCAGGTTTACAACATAGTGATTCATAACTCTGTACATTATGTTGTGCTCATCACAAATATAGCTACCATCTGTAGCATTGCATAAAATTCTATTACAATACTGTAGACTATATTCCCTATGCTATATCTTTTATTCTTGTGACTTATTCATTCCATAACTGGAAACCTGTATCTTCTACCCTACTTCACCCATTTTGTCCATCACTCAATCCCCTCCCTCCATGCTTCTTTCTATATGTTCTATACATCCATAGCTTGGAAATGAGCCCATAACTTGTGTCAGTTTGAAGAAGATTTAGGATTCCCCTTTTACAGCTTCTTCTTCTTTGGAATTTCTCTTATACCCTCTGGGTCCCAGGGGCTTCTTTTCTCAGTCCTCTGTCCAGGAACATGGTATTTCTCTCTGAGACTCAGCTACCCATGCTGCCCCACAGTTCTGCCTGAAGGAGGTAACCCTGGGGCAAAACAATGAAGGAAATTAGAGAGAAAGAAAAATTCAGAGATTCTTTCAACACTTTTCAGGCTGTAGGAACCTTTTTCTTTTTTATTTTTTTCCTAGAAAGATGTGTTCCCTATCAGTTTTAGATACCTGAGCTACTACCACCACTATTGGGTAACTCCATAAATGGAATTGCCTTTGGGACAGAGAAAAAAAAAAAAAGACTTCCCATATACTCTGATTCACAGGGACTTCTTTCCCAATCCTCTGTCCAGAAAGACAAGATTTCTCTCTGGGTTTTTGGCACCCCATGATGCACTGCACAGTTCTGCAGTGGGGCTCTCTTTGGGTCAAAGCCAAGATAAAAGAGGAAAAAAATTCATAAACTTAGCCCTGTTACAGATTATTCTTCAAGTATTGACTCCCCTCTTCAATCTGTCTGTTATTAGTAACTGTTCAGAGTTCTCAGGTAGTTGGTCTTTATATTTTGTCCAGAGATTTGTAATCAGTGGAGTAGATAGGCTGTAATCGATTCATTACCTCTTGATCAGCCTTGGACTTCAAGTAACCTTGCTTCATGATGGCAAAATGAGGATTCAGACGCTAATATAGATAATCCCAAAGCTCTTGTCTCATTACCGTATTCAGCATTTTACATATAAAGGATAATCTTTACTGTTATTTCATACATTTCATATAAAATTAGGTTTGTGTCCTATTATTTTGATTGTGTTATGTGGATATAGTTGAAGGAGAACAAGAACAAGAGCAAAAGAAAGGTCAATAATAAGGAAAAAGAAAGAAAGGAGATAAAATAGATCAAAAGGTGGTTGTGGGTTATTGTACATATTAAAAATATGCACTTGTCTTATGTCTGGATTAAGGTTCAGGGAGGAAACAGATATTATACAAGGGAGTAACTGAGAAGGTTTTAATGAAGGTATTATTTTCAAAGGAGTAGCCAGGATAAGGAACATAACAAGGGATATTGAAATCCAAAGGGAATTGCAACAGCTGGAAGCCATTCCTAGACCAAGACTTGAAGAGTCAGGAGGAGGCACAATTATTGGAACTCACAAGAGAAGACATTGTGTAGACAGGTTGTATAATTTATTGGAATTTTTGGCCGTAAGTAGAGTAATGTAGCCACTGTTAGGGAGGGTTGAGGTAGTAAATATTCTGTCTTGTGTGTTCTCCTGCCTTTTTTTTTTTTTTAAGATTTTATTTATTTATTTCACAGACAGAGATCACAAGTAGGCAGAGGCAGGCAGAGCGAGGAGGAAGCAGGCTCCCCGTGGAGCAGAGAGCCTGATGTGGGGCTCAATCCTAGGACCCTGGGATCATGACCTGAGCTGAAGGCAGAGGCTTTAACCCACTGAGCCACCCACGTGCCCCTTCTCCTGCCTTCTTATCTTCTGCTAATGTCTCTCATTGTCTGAATTCAAACAGATTCTATTCTTTAGAGAACCTGGATGAGGCAATTCCTGCACATCACCTCTCCAAACTCACAGTAAGTGGAAGAGTAAAAAGGGGCCCTAGAGGACAAATGGAGACTATCAGCTCCTTTTGCCCATCAGTCTCCAGTCCTTTTGAACAATGGAAAAACACATTTGTCTCATTACAGAATGATTCAGTATAATCTTAACCTCACTTTACTTAAATTAAAATATTATATTGCCTGTGCCATTCAGATATGATAGAAGAAAACAAAGGGGAAATAATTTACATGAAACACGATCACTAGAGTCTCCACCTATGTAGTTAATCTGAAGACCTAGATTAATAAATAAATAGAGTTTTTTTCTTCCATGACCTATTCTGTGTTTCTTTTACCCTCTACCACCATGTTGACTGGTTGGATCTTTAATCTGGTGAAACTATTGAAACTTTTATTGCCAGAATATCCAAGTCCTGTGTTAGTTCCTGCAGTCCTCCATTATCTATTGAATATGGAAATACTAAAAGATGACCTAGTAAGTGCTCTGGATTTAATAAATAGTTACTTTAAAACTTATTGTGCAATTGCCTTTTGACAATAAGGATAAATCACTATTCCTAATGAAGTTTTATACCAATTGGTTTAGTGGCATGAATAACCAATGTGCATTGTGATTGGTAGAATATTGTCCCTCCCAAATGTCTGTGTCCTAATACCTAGGGAATCTGAATATGTTAGATAACATGGTGTAGGGGAATTATGGTTGCAGATGGAATTAAACGGACCCTAAAATAAGAAGACTGTCCTGGATTCTTTATGTGAACTCAATGTAATCACAAGAATCTTTAAAAATGGAGGAAAGAAGCAGAAAATGCGAGACAGAGGGAGACATGACTATGGAAGAATGGCTAGAGATATGCAGAATTGTAAGCTTTGAAGATGGAGTAATGGAGCCATGAGTGAAGGAATATATGTGGTCTCTAGAAATGGTAACTATCAAGGGAAGGAATTCTTCCCTAGAGTCTCTCTAAAGGAATGCGACCCTGCTGGCCTCTTGATTCTAGCACCATGGGATTCACATTGGACTTCTAACCTACAGAACTTGTAAGATAATTAATTTGAATTATTTTAAGACATTGCACTGGGTGTGGTGCATAAAAAATGAATCTTGGAACACTGAAAAAGTAAAATCAAATTTTAAAAAAGACACTAAATTTAGTGATTTGTTATGACAGCAATAGAAAACTAATACATACATTCTCAGTTCCAATTTAATGGACTCATGATTATTTTTCCTGATGGAAGCATTGTGCTCTTGAGGAATAAGTACTCCAAATGCACTGAGCCCAAGGTCGTGAAGGAAGGAATAAAGAAATTCCTCCAGTGGAATGGGCCATTCTGACCTCCACCTTTTGATTTCCAGATCCATGCATTCTGGCTTTGGAAGAATAGTGTCATATATTTGTTGCTGGCTGAAGGCATTTTCCATAGTCTGTTGAATAATACCTCAACTTCTCAGTGTTGTTTCCTAGATGACAAATACTAGAGATTTCAATGAGTCATTCTATCTTTTTATCAATTCAGCTGCTTCTGATGTTGGTACACACAAAAGACCAGGGAATACTCTAGTCATAAGCCCATTGCATGGCTCCTTTATAGTAAAATAAATTCCTTTCTTAAAGGCTCTTTGGTATAGTATCTCAAGGAACTGTGTAAATCTGAAAATGCTGATTGTGTTAAAAATTTTAATATGATCAGATGATGGTAGAGAAGATGGGTATAAATATGAAATATGCATCTCTTCCCATGAAGAAAAATTAAGGCTCTCTCTGTTGCAGAAAGATGGACAATGTAATCAATATGCCTCAAAGTATCTGGATGACTTTGACCTAGAATAATACCATAACATAAGCTTAGCAATTTCCCTTGCATTGGGCAGTTTTGACACTTCCAATATTTAAACCAGACTTGTTGAATCCATAAAGAACTTCTGCCCTTCCCCTGTGCCTACTCATTATCCTTTGAACTATATGTAAATGTTGATATTGAGTAATATTTATGATTTGTGTGAATCTGATTTGACAATCAACTCTTTGTGCTATCACATTCATCTTCAAATATTCTTCAATATAAGCTCTTGATCAATAGGTTAAGAACTGCCTCTGTATAAGTATAGACTAATACCTCGGGTCATCTCTTCCCAGCTGTCAAATGAACAACCAAATACCTATATGGAATTCTTCCAACCAGGAGAACACTCTTTTATTGCCATATTTCATATCCACCCTAACTGGGGAGGTAATGCAGCAACTATTCACTTCCAGCTGATTCCACGTTATCAAGAAGACTCATCCATTTTCCTGGCCCGCATTTTCCTTCCTCTGTTCCAGGAAACTCCCCATGTGGCCATAAATACTCATTAAGTTTAATTTTGCATTCTGGAGCAGCTGGGGCCAGGTGCCATAAACTGGGATGCTGCTCTGCACATTAAATGTGATTTGATGGATCGGTAACACTATTCCAGATGGGGAGTTTAGGTAGCATAGGTATTTGATGTGCCATGATCAAACACTGAATTGCCACTAGAAACTGCTTTTCAAGTAAGGAATAATTGTGAGCAGAATATGGTATGGACTCATTCTAAAACTCTATAGAGATTTACACATTGAGGGCCCTAATGAGTTTGCAAGAGGTTCCTTAGAATCTGCCCAGACACGGATGTGTTGGGTTATAAAGCCCAGGAGTTAGGGTACTTACAACATTGTGGGGCCCCTTGCCCTGTGAGTCTGGACCTACTGGAAAAAGTCTTCTTTTTCTTGATGTTAATTCTTCAAAGATGGAGTTCTTATGGGTTACCTAGTAAAAAAGAATAGAAAAATCTCTGACCACTGAATTTCTAAAATGTTTACAGTTTGGCAGACCCCTCTAGTGACTCTCTACTTCAGGAGGGACTCTAGATAATTATAGAATTCTCTCCTAATTTATGTCTTTGTAATGAGCCACTGTAATGTGGGATGGGATAAGAAGAGTTTTTGTTTCTGATAGACTCTACAATGACATGGAGCAGGAGAGCTGATAGTGGCTTGAGATATGATATGGAGGATATACTATCGCTGACATAAGAAGACAAGGTGCTTTTGATTATCTTTACCAAGTGGGATATAAAATATGGAATTTCCTAGGTTAAAAGCTGCCTGTTAGCTGCTAGGGGCTACACGGATTTGCTTTTTTTTGTTTTTGTCCCAAAATTGCAGCTTAAATTGGTATCAGCACCTGATTAAGATACTACTAATTCACAGTTATTGTTTATAAACTGGACCCATCTCAATTTTCCAGTGGTCAAAATATACATTAACAGGGATATGAGATTCATCACGACCTCTACATCCTGTGAGTCTTTTGTAGTGGCACTAATCTTTGCCATACCCCTGGGAATGAAATGTTGTTTTACTCTACTTTTGTCAGTGATGTGGGTAGAAGATAGTTCTAAGGACATCTTTCTGGGCCTTCCCATTAAAAAAGGAGTCATCACTCTATTGACTCAGTAACCAATGAAGATTCTGTCAGTTACCAATTGTATCTACTCACACTATGAAATCTGGGTTGGGGAAATAACTGCGGAGAGATGAGGTGAACTGAGGCCAAGGATCCATCACCTAAGTGCCATAAGCCCCTTCTCTGACCAATTGTCCATGAAGGCTTTTTGCTGTCTCTGGATATTGCTAACAGCTCAGAGCCAATATCTAGTATTCCTTAGAAGGTCTGGGTATTGCACTTCCTTTAATGAATAGACACCTTAGCAAATAGCTGATTGTCCATTTGGAAAAAGCTTCTAAGAAGATTCAAAGAATCTATACAGCAAAGTCCTTCATCAAATAAACATATCCTTCCTTTCATAGGCGAGGGCTCAGATTTGTAAAATGGGGAAGAAACTGTGAGTTCCCACTACTGTATTTGAACTTACATTTTTATTTAGTAAATCTAGAATTTTTCCACTAATTTTCAATGAGAAGTATCTTTATAGGGTTGGTAGTCTGACTGTTCATTTATCCTAAGGGACCATGATCAAGCAGCCACTGCCACAGAACCCTGCTGTTCAAATTGCTCTGATTACCACTCTTTCCCTGTAGCCTCAATCAACCTTTTATTCTGATGGTGACTGTTGCTTATCTAGCACTTATCAGCTCAGGAATCCTATTATTCTCATTTATATCAGAGAAATCACTTTCTCTGTGCTTTCCTCCCCCCATCGCTAGTCTTCAGAATTTTCAAGGATGCTGGTGGCTCCTCAATATATTTCTTCATGTCTCAATGTTGTAAGTGTCCTATGGGCCCTTCTACAAAATGCATTTAGGAAATGATTTATTCTGTTATACATAATAGATCTGTTCTATCTCCTTAAGCCCTAGAATTCCTTCCTTCTCAGTATAACAGGGGAGTTCTGGCATCTCAGTCTACTGAAGACACTGTTGAGTCCAGGTTTCAATTAACCAACCCAGTAGACTGTTGGCACTACTAGTGCATTGGCTCTGCCAACACATTAAATCCTGAATCCTAGGTAAGTGTACTGACTTAAATGAAATTATCCCAGTATAGTATTTAAATCCTGTTTTAACATGTTGGGAATTTGCTGCCATACATGTTCTCTGAACTCCTACACTTATAAATTGACAAGATCCTACCAATTTTGGTTTATAAGTGGCGTCTTCAAAGAGTACATCTTGTCTATTTTCTGGCCTATTCTGGATTCTAATTATATTTGTGGGCATGGAGGTGAGGAGGTGGTAAGGGAGGCTCCTGAGGAGAATTTGTTTGACTTTATGACAGATTCTTCAGTTGAAATCAGTGTATGATTTTCAGATGGGGGAGGAGAGACTGTTTCTACTAACAAGGATGCTTCTTTAGCATAAGGGCATTGAAAATTGGTGCTGCAATACTGCAGCTCTTTTTTTATTGCTACCTGAACTTGATTTTCATTCATAAGTGATTTGCTGTTAAAGGCAACACTAGGGGTGCCTGGGTGCCTCTGCCTTTGGCTCAGGCCATGATCCCAGGATCCTGGGATCCAGCCCTGCAACAGGCTCTCTGCTCAGTGGGGAGCTTGCTTCCCGCTCCCACCCCCCTTTGCCTGCCTCTCTGACAACATGTGATCTCTGTCTGTCAAATAAATAAAATCTTTAAAAAAAAAAAAAGGCAACACTATATTCCCTTAAAGCTGATCTAGGTTTTTTGATTTTTCCAATTATGCCTTTAATTTTGTATTTGTGACTTTCAACAAATCTTTACTTTGTGTACTTTCTCAAGGGTAATCAGAGCAGCCATCTTACCCAACAATCTTGTAACCACCATTGTCACAAAAGTGGTCGTATATGTCAGTTCCTTTATCTTCCAGTGCTTTACCTTCTCCTTGTTTTCCATTCCTACTATTACAAGTGCAAAAATCAAGCGATTCTGATGCCAATACATGCCATTAACTACCAGTGTCTCATTTCCCTGGTAATGTAAATGCTGATGACCTTTGCAACCAAATCTCAGAATTCCATTTTGACATTTGTTTTCTCAGTCTACTTCTGGCAAAAAATATTGTATTACTCAGGATCCTATCAGAAAGGAAACCACATACTCCAAAAGGGAAAGACAATTACATAAAAGTGGGAAGATGAAGGAAATGAACAAGGGACTCCAAAGCACCCAGGATCTAGCAACAGCTCGAAACCATTAGCAACCTTTAGTTGGTAGAGCTGGAGGAAAAAGCTTTTATGAGAACCTATGTTTTAGAATAGAATCAGCCATATAAGAACTTTGGTCTTAGGTACAGAAATATAGTTATTGTCACACCAAATCTTGTTAATAGGGAGCAGAAGGAGTACATTCTCTGACTTATTTTCTCTGACATATTGCTGGAGCATCCCATTAAAAAAACCCTACCAGAATCCAGAGGACAAGAGGGCACTTATGATCTAAAAAATCTTGGATGGATGTCAAGGCAGAGAGCACATCACTGGGTGGAAGGAAAATAGATGTTGAAAGACAACGAGGATGCCATTGAATGTAAGACACACTCTTGATTCAGAGATATTCAAATGGGAAAAATGCCTTAAATATGCTTTTTAAAGTTAATAGGATATGATAATACAGAAAGAGATAAGAATAATAAAACTATTTAGAAGGATAAAAACTATAGAGCAAGCCCTTGAGGTAGTTGTTTATTTCAATGGTACATTAAATTTGGTATAATGTTTTCTGATGGTAGAAGAAAAAAAAACTGTTAAAATAAAAATTTAATTATTTGATTTTAAAATGAAATAAATTAATCTGGATTTTTAAAGATCAGTTTCATGAGGACTGCATTCTGTAAATCTTTGTTTGAGGGTATAATGATTCTAGTCTTCAATATAAAGGGAACCCTTCAAAACAGGAATTTGGGCATGAAAGCTTTTTCAGCAGAAAAAGGATGGCTCTAGGCAAGACTAAGGAGATTACTCTTGTAGCTATGTTTTTTGTTTGTTTGTTTGTATTTTTATACAGTATTAGAAGGGATTGTTGTTTGGCTTCATTTTTGTCTAGCTCAAGGCAAAATTGAAAACTACCTGTAGTTTATTACTTTAGCCTCAGATTTTCTTAATTTTACCATTTTCCATCCATATGGCACTTGTCCCAAATTGAAAAATTGAAAAAATGAAAAAACAAAACAAAACAAAAAAACCCCACAGATTATTTTTATATGATATTTTAAAATAAAGTCCTCAAGAAAATTAATAACAAAGAGTTATATAAGTGGATATTAAGTAATTTTCATATACCTATTGAACTCAAATTAGTAAAATGATTATAAGAATTTATTTTAGTGAAAATTAAACAGCAGAGAGAGAAGGAATCTAAGTAGAAGCTTGGTAAATTACAAAATCTGTATCTGCTAAGACGCTAGTTAAGACATTGACTTAGAAAATTCATAAATTCTCAAAAGTAAGAGAAAATACAATTTAGAAATGTGGTATTCATCCTGTATCATCAAATACTGAACAGGAAAGATGCTTCCCTACTGGGAACAAATTATATTTTCTTCAGAGAGAAACAAAGGTGGTCCTTTGGAGGAGTGTAGAAATCAAATAGTAATTTCAATCTATAATGCCTTTTATCTAAAGAAGTGAGCCATATTCATTCACTAGTTTTCAGAACATACTTACAGTTTGGCTATTGAATTGTAATTACTTTTTTTGTTACAGAGAAATTAAGACATAGAGAAGTTGATGTAAAAACTGGTACTGAGGTCATTTAAACAGGGTTGAGTTACGAAGAGACATGCCAGTCTTAGTGCCTGATATAATGAAGGACCTTTGAAATAGAATCTGCCTATTCTAGAGTCCCTGTTCATGATGGCAGTTTTAAAAAGCCATATTTATATTACACAATCTCCTCCTCTTTCATACTCAACCATATATGATTGTATCACTTGTAGGTATATGAATTTAGGATACTTCAACTGTGGTAACTTCATCAAGAAGGGATATAATACTTTTAGGAAAAATGAATAAAAATCAAGAAATTAGAAGTAAAAGAGAACTGAGGAAACTCATGTAGAATATCTTTAGTACTCCATAATGTTTGCAGGAAGAACTGTAAAATAGAATTAGACTTTCCAGAGAATTAGGGATAACATGCATTTTCCAGTTCCTTTTTATATTTTCAGAATTAAACATTACTCAGTAGATTAAAACACATATAACAGAGTGACAAGGGTCTCAGATTTTACCCATTTACAAGTCAGGAAATTAGTGTGCCTCAGTTTCATGGATGCTGGTTGAAGACACAATATTCCAGGGTAAGAGACAAAGGACCATTTATTACTCACAGAAATAGCAGTTGCTGGAGTATCCATATTTTTGTGCCATTTTTCTAAGCCACAATTCCTGCAGGGAGACATGAAGGAAACAAAATGATATTCGTGTGTGCAGTGAATTGCATGAAAAGAGAGGAACATAGAGTTTAGGGAATTCAAATCTCTTATAATGGGTGGTATACATGCCTGTCTTTTTCTCAAGAGAGAAATCTTTCAAGTCTGTAAGCAAACATGTTCTTGTTCTAAGGGAGACAGTATCTGTGTCTTCCAAGGGTGTTCTCAATACAAACACCTTTAAAAAGATAATCTAGAGCAAATGCAGTTAGTTGAGCAGAAATGTGAAAGACCATGGAGAATTGTCTCCCAAGAGAGTATATCAGATATATAAAATTATTGCTTTATGTACAAGGTACAGAAATGAATAGAACACATGAAAATTCTTTGTTTTATGTATATGTGTATATATACATATATATAAAACAATATATACATATGTTTCATATATATATTTCATATGTACAGAAATGATAATTCAAGTTTTTCTATATCATCAGACTGTGTTTTTATGCTTCAATTTATTTCTAGGTACATGACTTTATTAATACCGCTAAAGTAACATATAGGGTTTTTTTGTTTTTGTTTTTTTTTTTTTTAGAGAGAGAGTGCACGGAGAGTGAGGGGGTAGAGGAAGAGAGAAAAAGAGAATCTTAAGCAGGCTCCACACCCAACACAGAACTTGACACAGGGCTCAATCTCATGACCTGAAATTATGACCTGAACCAAGATTAAGAGTTGGATGCTTAGCAAACTAAGCCACCCTTGTGCCCTGTAACATACAAGGTTTTTAATGCTAGATGATAAAACTTCATTGTTTAATTCTTTTTCTTGCCTCATTCCTTCATTTCTGTGCTAAATTCAATACCTAAGGTTTTCATGACTCTTTCTAAATTGTACATAATAATTTTAATATGTAAGATGGTTTGATTCTTTACCATACTTTATTTCTACTAATGTCTCTGTAATTTTTTCAATTTGTTTATTGTGGTAAATTAAACATAACATAAAACTTACTATCTGAACCATTTTCAATGTACAGTTCAGTACTATTAAGTACATTCATTTTATTGTGCAACTGTCCTCACCAGCCATCTCTACATCTCTTTTCATCTTGCAAAATTGGAACTCTGTACCTATTAAATAATACTCTAAATGTTATAATCAAGTAAATGGATTATAAGAACAAAATCTACATCAGACACTTTCTACTCAAGGGTTCTAATGAAATAATCTGCCTTGAGTATATGGTTAATAGTATGATTATTCCTATCTGTGAGTTATCGTGAAGATAAATTCTAATACCCAGAAGTTTAAGACTCACATTTGTCAAATATCATGGAATGCTTGCCTTCTGATAGTCTATAGTTCTATGTATGTTTATTCAGGGTTTACTTGTATCTACAGTTTCCAAAAGAAATACACACAATTATTTCAGGGTCCTGGAATTCTCCTTACTGCTTAGCTTATACCAATATGTCTTAAATATTAGGCAATGTGTATAGAAAAAATTTTTTTCATTGATGGGGCAGTAGTCAACATTTTGGCCTTTCTAACTAAATCCAATCCTGAAACCATGAATTCCTTCAGGGGAAAAACTATTTAGTTGATGCAAGTTTTGTCCATGTTATATTGCCATATTTTCTTCATTTCCAAAATTTGTCTCTTGAGCATCTTCAAAGGGGTTCTGTCAATTCTAACAATTCCAAATGGGCTTGGCTAAAGCTCATGTCTCAGACATACATTTCATTTGTATTTATCTTGGTCATCAGTCTGTTAATCTATATCAGGGTCTTAGTATCCCTTATCATATAAACATTTATCTCAAAATACTTTATTCTGTGATAGGATATTACAGAACTTCTCCAAATTCACTAAGCTCTTACAGTTTCATTATCTTCCTTGTGAACTTGGATGATCTCCATGGTTATTATTCCCTACAGACACAGTGAGGGTGACCAAAACATCCTCAACTCTATTCTTTCTTAACCGTCTTCTGAGGTTAGAGCCACCCATACCATCTCATGGCTTATTTTATTTGCTTTCATTGCATTACTAACCATTTAAATTCTTTTCATCTCTTTTAATCATTTAAAGCTTATATTTAGTAGCATTATTTTTTTTTAATTGACACTTGCTATCCTGACATCTGTCTCTTTATATAAGTCAGGACTATTCCTTAGGTCTCCAAACCTCTCTATGCTTAAAAATAATTTAAAACTTTCTTCTGCTGAAGTTTCTGTGAGGAAACTAGTTGGCCTAAGATCATTTTGTGTACCCATCCTTTTCAAATATTGTTTGCAGATATTTTTAACAAAACTTCTTTTAGTCTGTGACTCAAAATGACAGAACAATTAGAAAGTAAGGTGAGCCTAAGTTTGTTACCTAAACAATTGAATAAATTAGATCTCTTAATCTTTTCTACATTAAGGTTGAGTCATTCAGATTGCAATTGAATATTTGTTGGAGTATTTTCTGCTTTTACATTAAGTATTGGAGAAATATATGGTAGGATATCAAGTATTGTTTTTATTCTGTTGTAATACTACCATTATAAAACTTTTTTTATTATGGAAATTTTCAAACAAGCACAAACATCTAGAAGAACAGTGTCGTACATCCTCTACATATCCATCATGCATCTTCACAACAGTTATCACTCATGGACAAACTTGTTTCAGTTTTGCCTCTACCCACTCTGCCCCACTGGATTATTTTGAAGCAAATTCTAGGCATAGAATTTCTTTCATCTTTAACTATTTCACAAGCGATAAAAATTCTAAAATCACAATCATTATGCCATTATACTGTTTAGACATACAGGGCAATTCCTTAAATTAATTAAAAACCCAGTCAGTATTCAGAATGTCACAATTGGTTATCTTTTTAAAAAAAAATTATTTATTTATTTGACAGGTCACAAGTAGGCAGAGAGGCAGGTAGAGAGAGAGAGGAGGAAGCAGGCCCCCCACTGAGCAGAGACCCTGATGCGGGGCTCAATCCCAGGACCCTGGGATCATGACCTGAGGCAAAGGCAGAGGCTTTAACTTACTGAGCCACCCAGGCGCCCCTCAATTGGTTATCTTTTTCCCACCATTTCATTTTGCATCATTTTGGTATTGCTTGGCATATTCCTCTGCTCCCTGAATTTCCTGTCAGAGGAAACAGAGGTCTGGTTAGATTCAGGTTTGATTTTTTATTTTATTTGGTTAGAATTATTTTGAGTGTTAACTGCATACTTTCATCAGGAGGTAACTAATGTCTGGTTGTCCTTCATTTTATGGTATTAGCAAACATCAATAATCATTGCTTAGATTATTTTTTTCATTATAAATTTACGGAATGGGAGTATTCTAATTTTATTATTTCTCCTTCCTTTTTTAAAGCTGGAATATGGCTGTAAAGAATCAGCTATTTGAATTGGTTACTCGAAAGTTTTGTTCAGAAGGAAAGGGATAAATGCTTGATTATTTTCCTTAGTGTAACAGTTTTTAACAGAATTAATTACTTTCCTAGCATTCTTCTAAGGAGACCACTGCATGTATTTTTAAAATATGCTTCTGAAATGATGTAACTAATATCACCCCACTACGGTTATTATTCTTTCTGAGATGCAAATTACCCACATTTGCCTAGTAGAAGGCTTTTCGAGTTAAGTCCTGAGTACTGTGACATAGCAATATGTTTTAATAGTTTTATTGTTTTCTTCTATAAGATGCCCCACACACATCTTGTATATTTCCTTTGCCAGCCATGTAACCGCTTATTTCTTTGTGGAGCTCTGCTTTATTTTCACTGGGGAGAAACATTAGATAAACATTAGATACTACAGTCTCGGCACAAGGGATGCTCATTAGAGCCACGGTGATTATCTTTTTCCCCTATGCCTTTTCAGTGGACAGACTCAGGGAAAATGTACCTTTTTGAAAATAGACTTTATTTTTTAGAGCAGTTTCAGGATAACAGCAACATTGAACAGAAATTACAAAGAGTTCCCATCTGCCCCCACACATGCACAGCCTCTCCCAATATCAACATCTTCTAACAGGCTGGTACATTTGTCACCACCTCTCAAACTGTACTGACACATCATTATTACCAAAGTCCCATAGTTTATAATAGGGTCACTTTTCATGTTATACATTCTCTGGCTTTGACAAATGTATAATGACATGTAACTATCATTATAGTACCAGACAGAATTGTTTCAGTATCCTAAAAATCCTCTATATTCTGCCTATTCATCTCTTTTTCCCCCCTAACACTTGGCAACCAGTGATCTTTTTATGGTTTTCATAGTGTTGCCTTTTTTGTAATGTCATGTTGTTGTAATCATAAGGTACATAGCCTTTTCAGACTGACTTCTATTCCTCCATGTCTTTTCATGGCTTGATAGTCCCTGCCTTTTTAGTGCTGAGTAATATTCCATTGTCCAGATATACCACAGTCTATTTATCCATTCACTTACTCAAGGGCATCTTGGTTGTTTTCAAGTTCTGACACTTGTGAACAAAGCTGCTGTAAACATCATTGTGTAGGTTTTTGTGTGGACATGTTTTCAACTCATTAGGGTAAATACCAAGAAACATGACTGCCGGATTCTAGTTTTGTAAGAAAATACCAAAATATCTTCTAAAGTGACTGTACTGTTTTCCATTCCTACCAGCCAATGAATGAGAATGCCTATTGATCCACATCCTTGCTAGCATTTGATGTTGCGAATATTTTGGATTTTCACCATTATTTGTTTTTAATTAATAAAAAATACACCTTAAGTTCATACTGATATTTCCTATTGTAACTTGGGTTGCAAATTTTCATTTACATCTATTGATTTTATATTTGTATCTCTTTCTCTTGATCCATAAAACAACTCCTCTTCCCCTTCTCCTCCCCCCACCTCCTCCTTCTCCTACTCCTTCTTCTTCTTCTAGAGACAGCATGCACACTCAAGCATGTGAGCAGTATGGGGCGGAGGGGCAAAGGGAGAGGGAGAGAGAAATACTTAAGCAGGCTCCATGCCCAGTGAAGAGCCCAACGTGGGGCTCGATATCAGGACCCCAAGATCATGACCTGAACTGAAATCAGTTGTTGGACACTTAACTGGCTGAATGACCAGGTGTCCCAAATCATAAACCTTATTTCTAATGATATATACATAGATGCTTATGCAGACATATTTATATAACAGTTGAAGGATTCCATTTTGAGTAATAGTTTTCTAGTTCTACACAAATTATTAAATTAATGCTTATTCTTCTGAACCTTCCCACCAACCACAGACACAAACAAAAACAAAAATGAAAAAATCACTAATTAGAGACTTTGGAATCAAGGATCTTATGACTATAAAGCCTCTCTGATAGAACATTAAACCTTAATTACTATCATTGGTTATATTCTAAAAGCCATATGACTTTGGGCCATTGAGAAGATAAAGGCAGTGCCAGATGAGCTCTTAAGACTTTATAATTCATAACCACAATGTTATTTTTGCTTAATGTGTAAAATTTCTATTTTTGCAAGTTCCCTGTTTGTTAAAATTATTCCTATTCTTTCTTTAATTGTCAACTAGTTAAGTTTTATTTTTTCACTGCAAAAATTATAAAGAGAATAAGTAATTTTGCATGTACTAAAATACTAAGAGTGGGATTTAATCCCTCTGCATATGGCAATAAGTTAGGAAAGACTTCCCCCCTCACTTTTTTTTTTAGTAGGCTCCACACCCATGTAGAGCCCAAGATGTGGCTAGAACTCACGACCCTGAGATAAAGACCTGAACTGAGATCAAGAGTTGGACACTCAACTGACTGAGACATCTAGGTACCCCAAGGAGAGCCTGCCCCTGATCTTTTTTAGAGAATTTTCAAGGAACCATTAAGAGATACAAACAAAATATTAAATTCTGAATGTTGGGCAGAATGCTTTTGTATCAGAGAGCATATTATGGTGAGACAACTAGAATACTTCTTTGACTTTGAAATAAATTTCTTCCTGCAATTGATTCTCAAGCCAAAGCTTAAATTTTCAATGTAGTATACCCTGGAATTCACAAATCTAAGCAAGATGTTCCATCTAGCCATCCCAGGACCATTATCTTTATGTTAAGTAAATTTTCTTTTTTGGGTGTTTTCAAATTAGCAGTTACACAACCGAAGAGAATGATTGCTACTTAATCTGTCTCACTGCTTCACAATTGAGCATTCTGTTTTGTTTCCTGAGGGAAAAAATAAAATCACAAATGTGTTTAGTACTGTCTTGTCTTCCACATTCTATTCATCTATTCATGATATTGGGTAACTGATATGGCATAACTTAGCTCAATTTATACTTTCTGGTAATTAAACATTTAGTCTTGAACAGAGTTTTCATTACTATGATTTCATTATGTTTCACTCATTCTTCATAGACTGCAAATAAATCTTTAGAGGGGCTCTGAGACTATAACTGGGAAGCAATAATATAAACACCAAGTGAATGATTATGCTGTTTAATTGCTTTTATTTTAACATTACTTCCTAAAGTATATTAAAGAACTAGGTTTATAATTTTTTCTTTACAGGAGAGTGGGTTACATAGCCTGACTAATTATATAGGAAAATTAAAATATTTAAAAAAAATGTTTTTTGGTAGTACAAGTAGGATAATTTTTGGTCTATGACAGCAAAATAGGAATATAATTGTTTTCAAAATTAAAAAAAATTGACCACATTACAAGTGCAATCCTAAGCAACACTATGATATCCTCTTAAAAAGCTCTTTTTACTTAAGATGTCATGATTTAAGATGATTTTTAAAAACTAATTACCCAGAAAATGTTATTAGAATAAATGAGGATGGTACCCATGGGAGGGAGATGGAAATAGGAAAGATTTTATTTTAACATGGGATCAAATGTCTGTAAATTATTCCAGAATAGAATACCAATTTTAGAATTTAGGACAGTAGCCGCAGGTGGAAGGTCTTCCCAGCCAGCACACTTCAGATCCTGGGATCTCAGCACCAATATATACTACCTGTTTCTGAGACTGATTGATCTTGGGAAAACTAAACTCATTTGAGTAAATGTGCAGGATTTTCAACTACTTCCCTTTGTTTCATCCATTTTAAAAGCATCTTTTGTAGACAATAAGTGCTGATAAAAGAGTATTATTCCTAACCTAGATTATATAATTAACTTAGAACTTAAAAAAAAAAAAGAAAAAAAGACAGTCTGTACTTAAGTCTGAATAATCCTTTTTTTTTTCCTAGAATTGTGCAACATTGAAATATTTAAATGTTAGAAGTAGTTCTTTCTAGTTTTTTCTTGTTAATACCATGGAGGACTTGAAGAAGAAGAATCTTTTTATAAGCCTGCAGGTGGTGGACACAAGTCAATAATATAATGGAAAGTCACAATGATTCAGTGTTGGAGTGGGATTTAAAAATATGTCTAGGGTCACATGAGAACGTGGTCAGATTAGGAACCTTTTAGAGCCAAGAAGCGGAGTCTGGGATGGGGGTGAGAATGAGTTATTTTAGTTGAATACCTGAATTAGAGTGGGTAGGGCAGTGAAACACTATGAGATCCATAGAATCAGAGCTAGATCTTCCTATGAAGATATCTCATAAAGCAGAAGCAGTGAGTGCTGGAAAGGAACACCGGTATATGATCTATAAGAAAAAGCTGAGGTTCATGAATTACCAGACCACAAACAGTTACACAGGATGAATAGTACTTAGTCTCTCTGTCGTAAGTTTCTCAGTGCTCGTAGTATATTTATTATCAAGAGCTTCTATTTCAGGTGTTTTTGCACACAAGCTTCCCAGCCTACCCCTTTGAAAATCATCTACAAATACATCTATAAATGTGTTGCTGAGCCAGAAAAAAAAATTAAGAGAAATTCTCAGAAGGCAAAAATATAGTGAAGCATCAAATCACTAGTTTCTTTAGGGAAATTCAGTTATTCATGGCTAGTTCCATGACCTTTATTTTTGATGTGTGGCTGGGGCTGTGAGGTCAAAAGACAAAGCTAGATCATGTTGCATGTCAGAAATCTGACAGAAGACCCTTCAGATAAGGCGAGACCAGGAAAGTTGCATCTTCTGTGAAAGAGTGAATAAAAATTAAGTACTCTTTGCAGAGGTTCTAGATGAAGGGAAAAAGATAAAATCTCTCTTGAGAAATCTAAGTGAATACTGACCCTTGAGAGAATTTGTGGTCAAACCCAAAACCCATCATACTGAAACTGGAAATCATACTGAAACTGGAAATCATCAAAGAAACAAAATCTTACAAGCATTCAGAGAGAAAGATATATTAAATAAAGGACAAAACATTTTGTTCAACAGACTATTTCTCGTCCTCAGTAATGGTGGCCAACAGACAGTGGAGTAAGATTTTCAAAGTATCATGTGAAAATAAATCTTAACTTAGAATAACATGACTAATAGTATAAATAAGAGAGAGGGAGATAAAAAGACATTTTCAGATACATCCAAACTAACAGAATTTTATCATCAATAACCCCCTTACTAGAAATATTCTAAAGTAATTACTTCTCAAGACTAGAAAATTATCCTATGAGAAAAATATGTGATTACGGAAAAACTATTTGGTAAAAATGGATAAATATAAAAAACACTGTCTGTAAAATCAAAAAGTAGTAATATATGATTTTTGGAGCAAGAAAAAAAAGAACTAAACTCTGCAAAACAATAGCCTATAGGTCAGTGTTGGGATATTAAACTGTATTGTTTGAGAGGATGAAAATAACAACTTTAGTCATTGAAGAGTGAAGTGGGCATTTAACATTTTATAGCAGACCTTAAAAATAACTTTCAAATTAGTAGAGAGAAAAAAATGAATTCAGAAAGCAAATCTTAGTCAAAACAAAAGAAAACAGGAAAGGAAGAAGAAGGGTGTGTACACATTGTATCATGATTTGTCAACTATTACCGCTTCTCTTCTTGCTGAAGCTTATACTTCCCCACCTCCTTGATGTCAGGTTTGGTCATGTAACTTGCTTTGACTAAGGAAACAGCAATGTAAAAGCTTTGTGGGCCAGGTTATTATTTAGCATTTCTCTTTTTCCTCTGCTGCCTGACTGGCAGAGGAAGCTTCCTAAATCCTGGAGAAGGGGACATGGAGAGCCATTGCCAGCTGTGATGGATTTGTCAAGTGTGTGAGAAACAAATCTTTGTTGTGGTGAGCTCCTGACATTTTGTTTTTGAAAGCATAACCTACCCATCTTCACTTATATGGGGAAATGATTTGTGATAAAATGTGGGACAAATAGCTATGTGACTTGGGCAAGTTACTTCATCTTTTGGGGTCTTATCTTTTTTTTTTTTTTTTTTTTTTTTTTGGTAAACTGATGTGGTATATAGACAGGAGAATCAAAGAGAAAGTTAAAGGAAAAAGGAAAATCAAAACGTGATCCCATTTATGTTAATAAAACCCTCAAAATAACTATTCCAAACAAAGTATGTATATATCTTCCCCTATCCATATCAGTTTGTAAATGCAAAGGAAAAAGTCCAGCAGGACACATTTGTTAACTGTGATTACTACTAGAATGGGAATAGGATGGGGAGGAAGGTAAAAAAGACTTAAATTTTATTCTATATATTCATTATTTGAGCTTTTTATGATTGATTTTTATGTGTTCATGTATAATTTGTCACAAAATGGAATAAAACTAGTGGTGGCAAAAAGAAATAATCCTTGATATTAATGAATGAGAGAAAGAGAGAACTTCCAGGAGAGGGATTTGAACTCGAGACACAACCAATAATTGGGCAATTGAAACCAAAATTCAGGTGTCCAGTGTGGACATTATTTACTTTAGAAGACCAAAGTAAGTGGTTTTTTTGGGGGGGGGTGTATTTTCCCCCCCTTTATGTTTATGGAATCAATTATATATGAACAAAAGCATTTCACATCCCACATGCTTGGAAAGACATCATTCTAAACAGGAATGGAGGCTACCATTTGCATTGTTTCTGCAAATTTTGATAAAGGGAGGCTGAGGGTGTCCAAGATATAAATGTGAATGTTTACAAAGGTTGATTGACGTGTTATCTTGAAGAAATATTAAAAGAAAAAATACATGTCCCATTACATGAAAAATGGCACGGTAGCCATTGAAAAACATTTTGAACTTAGTACAAATATGGCAAAGGATCACCAGAGCATCTTTTTACTAAATATACCACAATTAACTGAATATACATTTAGTGAGGACACACCATATGCCAGGATCCGAGATATACAGAAGTGATTAGAACTGGTACCTGCTTTTAAGAAACTTAAGGTCTAAGAAGAAGAACACTCACATAATCAAGTAATTAAAATTACCAAAATTTGGCTAATGCTCAGCTTAAAAAAATTCTCAAGGCCGTCTAAGGAAAAGCCATCACATAATCAAAAGTTCAAGATCTAATTTTTAGTTCACACTTTTGCAATGCTTTTCAATATTATTGTTTTACACATAGCCAAGATTATCATGCTTTCAAAAAGAGCAAAGCAGAATGGAAATTTGTTGCTGTAATTTTTTTCAAAGTTATTTCTATGAATGAATTTATTTATGTACTTTAAACTGACCACAGAAAACAGAAAAGGACAAAGATGAAACAGAGGTCTAGAGCTATACTGACCTGAGTGAAGAATTGAATGGTTATTTTGATATACATCATAAAAACATCATATTATGTTTTAATCATTTTTTTAAAGCAGTTTAGGAGACATAGTTGTACTGCACTAATCTGCTTACTTTTTCATAAGCCATTCCTTCCCAATGCTTTTCAGTCTTACTCAGAAGTATTTTTATGAGAGTGATGGGAAAATATGCTTCAATGAGCTTACATTTCCAATACTTCTCTAAAATGAACATTGATCAAAACCCTTCTTAAATGAAGCCAAATTGGGTCCTCTTCTAGGTCTTCAATATTGATATCTTGAGTTTCTCTGGTTAGGAATAGAGAGGGGAAAGCAGTTATTTGGGATGCATACACATAAAGATAATATAGTGGAAGGGAAAAACTGTGGACTAAGAACAGAAGATTGGTAAGTGACTCTTAGGAACAGAAGTCACCCTCAAATGGATTATTTAGATAGAAGTGGGAACCAAAATAGATGTTGATACCCCAAGGATGAAAATAGCATGAGAAGCTATTTTCACACTGAGCTTGAAGAGGAAAAGGGAAAAAGTATTGGTGGAGCCTTGTGAGAATGGGAGGCATGGCTTGCATCAGAAGCAGAGGCCATAGAGGGCATTAAAGTAATGAGGGAACTGGGAGAAGTACCCATTTTCCTGCCTTCTGATCTAGTCATGCCTCCCACTTGAAGCCAGAGGGTAAAGCAGTTCAGATAAAAGAGTTTGTAGAGTTCATCCCCTTGGGTCACAGAAAACTGAAGCAAAAGTTGGAGAATGAATGTTGTGGGAGAGGTTCACACAGATCACCAGAGAAGAATGCTTAGTGCCTGATACCTATAGGTGCTTCAAGTTTTAAGTAAGATTTTCTGTGTTGAAATTTTTTTGTAAACTGTGATAGCTCTAGCAAAGTCAGATGAGATTCTAACACATTTAACCAGACTATAAACCTTTCCACTATATCAAAGAAGAGCTAGAGGGACCGTTCCTTCACTTCTCCAAAGACTGAGTGTTATAACCTTTCCCACTTCTTCTCTTCTTCAAGGATGCTCTTGAGATTTATTCTGAACACATTTTAAATGGGTAAAATATTGATCATGGGAAGGAAACAGCTTACACTATGATTTGTCCTAGCAATCACAGCCCCCAGACTAGCCTAGAAATGATCCTAATTATAAATCGGTATTATCACAAAATACCCATCATCAGCTATATTATGTTTTCTTTCTCTGGTGCCTCCTGAAAATACATTTCACAGTGAAATTCCTCATGATATGTTATTTACCATCATTTTATTTCTGCTCTGAATTTTGCTCAGCTTAATAAAGGCTTATGCTTTATGAAAGCAAGTAGAACGATGGCATGGGAGAAAAACTACAGAAAAGTCTTTAATGTCAGAATTTTCTCACATTAATTCCTGACACAGTCATTGCTTTTTTACCAGGTGTGCTAGCCATACCTGCTGGACACTTGCCCAAGTCCTGATTAGTGTTTGACTCCCATCACAGCCATTTCCAGAACAGTCTCTTAAGCAACTTCAAGAACCAGTGCATAATAATGCAGTGATTTTTGCATAGACCGTTAAGTCCATGAAATTATCACATTCTGTGTTGGCAAATAACGAGAGCTAAACTTTTATTTAGATTTCCAAAATTTGATCGTATATGAATCAACTGTATTCAAAACATAAAGTTACTTTATAGTGAACCCTTCTCATTTCTATGTACTTCTATTCTCTGCTACAGCTGTATCCATGAACTTTGGTTCTGGACCATAATCTGTGACCTGAATTAGATCACTCATTTCTCCTCTAGATTCCCAGTCTTGACTGGAATGTTGCACTCATATTATGACAGCTAATATGCTTGAGGCTGCAAGTACAAACTCTGAAATTAATGGTGGCTTAAGCAATTATTATCTCAAATAATAAATCCAGGGGAAGATGGTTCCAGGGCTGATTCAGTACCTCAGTGAAGTCATCAGGAACCCACATGTTTTTCATTTTTCCACTCTGCTATCTGTGTGAATATTAGCTTTCCTCATTCTCATAGAAAGCAACAGCTGCTCTGAAGGGGTGAATTTGTTTCTCTTTTTATCGGGAAGAAAACCTTATTCTTTAAGCTTCCAGTAAACTTCTCCTTATGGATCATTGGCTAAAACTGGGTCATATGACTACTCTTAATCTAATCACTGACAAAGGGGTTTGGGGGTTTTATGACTGGCTAAAATGAATTATTATTTTATTGGGGCCGGAATTGGAGCCTGAGCAGAAGACTCTAGATTTCTGGACAAAACCAGTGAAAGGATCATGGGGAAGATCACAGTTGAGTAGGCAAACAAAGGAATCTGCTAGACACAAGTACTTCTGTGATCTTTGTTATACTGAATCCACTGCTTTGGCATATATGGCAGCCTCCCTCTATTTCTCTCCCATTGCAATTTCCTTCTCTATCTTGTAATATTATAGACAGAAAATAAAATTCCACTTTCTTATTGCTATGGATAGCCATGAGACACATTTCTGGCAAGGAGATAATGAGCCTAGTGTCTGAGGAGGACTTCCTATTCTGAGTAAGAAGGCAAAACACTGTGAGGCTTTGCCCTTTGCCCTTCCTTTTTGTCCTTTTTCCTTAATTCTGCTCAGATAAAGATGCCTGAGTTGAGGTGCACAGCCAGCTTGCAAACATGAGATTGAAATGCTATGCTATGGATGGTAGCACAGGAAAAGAGTAGGATAAGTCTCTGAAGACGTCCCTGAGCCTCCTCGCCAACCATTGCTGGTGAGGGATGAAAAACAAATAAGCAACAAAAAAATCCTGTAAGTATCTGAGCCATTATTTACATGTTATAGGTAGTAAAAAAGCTTCTAATTGATATATTAGCTATCCACTCTGTTTATTTATTTATTTTTATTGAGCTGGTTTATTCTCATGGTAGCCTATGAAACACATGCTTATATTTTTAAAGCCTGACCCCATTATTCCATTTTGTTGAAACAAAACGAATAGTTTCTAAAATGCAGTTTTGGGGGGAAACGGCTGGTCATTTCTCTGCTCAAAACAATTCTAGAATAAATGGCATCCAAGGTTTCTATCTTGTGGCTCTTGCCTGGGTATCCAGATTTATCTCTTGCTTTCTTCCTATTTATACAGTGACCATGCCCAGTTAGTCTCCTTTAATCATATTCTCTATTTTCCTACCTGCTCCTTTTCTCTTCATGCTGTTTTTCTCTGCCTAGAATATCTTTTAATGTTTTTTTTTTCAAATTGTTGAAAAATTTCCCCATCTTTATGAAATCAAAGTGAATTCTTCTTTAGGATACATCCTACTGCTTAGAAGCATATTCCATACACAGTTAGTGCCAAGAAAGTGTTAGCTATTATTATTTCTCCCTCTCTTCAGTTATGGGAAACATACTTCAATCAAGTATAAATTGTGCTGTTTAAAAATAATTTCATGAAGTTACTTCTAGAAAATTTTGATCTTTTTGAGAGTAGACTTTATTTGCGTTGTAGGTGGTCAGTTAATAAATTGCATTCTACTTGGTTAGACTTGAATTGTGTGCCATAAATTTTATCAGTTTTTGTTATAGAAGGAAGGATAAAACTAATCCATGATGTGGAATTCTCAGCAGATAAAGAATCCACAAATGATTTTTGTACCATTCTTTACACAAAGATATGTAACTATCCACATTTAGTTTAATTTGGGCTATCTGTAGGATTAAATTTTCTATCACTCTTTCTAATCCCTTCTTATCCATACCTTAAAAAGTAATGCAGTGATCTGAATAGGCTTATGGCTATTAAATAAATTGAATCAATGATTTATAAACTTCCATAATAGGAGGCAGCAGGGCCAGATAGGTTCACTGGTGAATTCCACCAAATATTTCAGAAAGAAATCATACCAATGCTCTACATAATTTCGTTCAGGATATAGAAGCAGGGAAAATATGTCCTACTTCATTCTATGAAGCTGGTATTACCCTAAGAACTAGGGAAAGACATTATAAGAAAAGAAAACTACAGACCAGTTTCAATAGATCCAGAAAAAGCATTTGATGCTAAAATTAACAAGTCAGGAAATGACAGATGCTGGCGAGGATGCAGAGAAAGGGGAACCCTCCTACACTGTTGGTAGGAATGAAAGCTGGTGCAACCACTCTGGAAAACAGTGTGGAGATTCCTCAAAAAACTAAAAATAGAGCTACCCTATGACCCAGCGATTACACTACTGGGTATATACCCTAAATATACTAAGGTGGTGCTCAGAAGGGGCATGTGCACCCAAATGTTTATAGCAGCGGTGTCCACAATAGCCAAACTATGGAAAGAACCTAGATGTCCATCAACAGATGAATGGATAAAGAAGATGTGGTATATATATACAATGGAATACTATGCAGCCATCAAAAGAAATGAAATCTTGCCATTTGCGATGACATGGATGGAACTAGAGGGTATTATGCTTAGCTAAATAAGTCAGTTGGAGAAAAACAACTATCATATGATCTCCCTGATATGAGGATGTGGAGATGCAACATGGGGGGTTTTGGGGGTAGGAAAAGAAGAAAATGAAAGAAAATGGGATCGGGAGGGAGACAAACCATAAAAGACTCAATCTCAAAAAACAGACTGAGGGTTGCTGGGAGTAGGGGGTTGGGAGAGGGTGGTGGGGATATGGACATTGGGGAGGGTATGTGCTATGGTGAGTGCTGTGAAATGTGTAAACCTGGCAATCCACAGACCTGTACCCCTGGGGATGAAAATACATTATATGTCTATAAAAAAATTAAAAATTAATAAATAAAAAAATCTTAAAAAAAAGAAAAAGCATTTGATAAAATTCAACATTCCATTCATAATGAAAACTCTCAGTAAACAAGGAAGATAGGAAAACTTCTTCAGCTTGATAAAGAACATCTACAAAAAAAAGTATAACTAATATTATACTTAAGGGTAAGAAACTTGAAGCTTTCCCACTGAGATCAGGAGCAAAGCAAAGTTGTCTCCTCTCACTATTGCTTTTCAACGTTGTGCTGGAAGTTGTAACTAATATAGTACAAGAAAGGGAAATAAAAGATACACAGATTGGAAAAAAAAAAAAGAAAAAAAAAGACACACAGATTGGAAAGGAAGAAATAAAACTGTCTTTATTTGCAGATGACATGATTATGTATGTAGATTTCTGAAAAAATAAACAAAAAAAATCCTGGAACTAATAAGTGATTATAGCAGGATTGCAGGATACTAGGCTACTATACAAGTCAATCATTTTCCTATATACTAGCAATGAAAAAGTGGAATTTGAAATGTGAAAAGTACCATTTCCATTAGCATCCCCCAAAATGAAATACTTAAGTATAAACCTAACTAAATATGTGTAAGATCTATATGAGGAAAACTATAAAATTCTGATGAAAAATTTCAAAGAAGACTTAAATAAATGAAGAGAGATTCCTTATTCATGGATAGGAAGACTCAATATTGTCAGTGCGTCAGGTTTTCTTCAACTTGACCTATGGATTCAATGCAAAACCTATCAAAATCCCAGTAAATTGTTTTGTGGATATTGATAAACTGATTCTAACATTTAAATGGAGAGGAAAAGACCCAAACAAGGCAATACTATACTGAAGAAGGAGATCAAGTAACACCACGTGACTATAAGACTTACCAAAGAGCTATAGTAATCAAGACACTGTGGTGTTGGTGAAATAATAGACAAATAGATGAATGGAACAGAATAGAGAACCTAGAAATAGATCCATGCAAATATAGTCTCTTAATCTTTGACAAAAGAGTGAAGGCAATACAATGGAGTAAGAGTAAAGTAAAGAGTAAAGAGGGGAGAAATCTAGATGTAGATTTTATAGTCTTCAGAAAAACAATTTAAAATGAATCACAGACATGCATGTAAAGTGTGAAACTATAAACGTCCTAGAAGATAACATAGGAGAAAACCTAGGTGACCTTGGGTATGGTAATGAAATTTTAGTTACAAAGAAATTATTTATAAAGTAAATAATTGTTAAGCTGAACTTCATTCAAATTTTAAAAAGTCTGCTCAGCAAAAGACACTGTCAAGAGAATGTAAAGATAAGCCACAGGCTGGGAGAAAATATTTACAAAGACACATTCGACAAACAGCTATTATACAAAGTATACAAAGAACTCTTAAAACCTAACAATAAGAGAACAAACAATCCAATTAAAAAAATGGGCCAAAAATCTTAGTAGACTACTCATCAAGGAATATATACAGATGGCAAATAACCATTTGAAAAGATCCTCTGTGTTTTATGTCATCTGGGAAATGAAAATTAAAACAATATCCCACCATGCATCTATTAGATTAGCCACATCCACAACTGACAGCACTGAATGCTGGCGAGGATGTGGAGCTACATCAATTCTCATTCATTGCTGTTGGGAATGCAAAATGGTATAACCACTTTAGAAGACACTTTGGCAGTTACTTTCTTACAAAATAAAACCTACTCTTACCATACTGTTTATCAGTTGTGCTCCTTGGTATTTAACTAAAGGATTTGACAACTTATGTCGATACAAAAATCCAACATGGATGTGTACAGCCATTTTATTCATAATTGCCAAAACTTGAAAGCAACCAAGATGTTCTTCTGGAGGTGAATAGATGAACTGTGGTACATACAGACAATGGAATATTACGTAGCACCAAAAAATAAATGAGCCATGAAAAGCCATTAAGCCATGAAAAGATGTAAAAGAAACTTAAATGTATATTACTAAGTAAAAAAAAGTCAACCTGAAAAGACTGCATGCTTGTGATTCCAACTCTATGACATTCTAGAAAAGGCAAAACTATGGTGAGAGTAACAAGATCAGTGGTTGCCTAGGGCTTGGGAGGAGGGAAAGATGAAGAGGTGGAGCACAGAGGATTTTTAGGGCAGTGAAAACTACTCTGTATGATACTCTAATGATGGATGCATGTCATCATACATTTGTCCAAACCCACAGAATGTACAACACCCAAGAGTGAACCATAATGTAAACTATGAATTCTAAGTGATAATGAGGTATCAGTGTAGGCTAACCAATTGTAAGAAATGTATCACTTTGATAGGGGAGTTGATAATGTGGGAGGCTATATATGAGTCTCAGCAGGGCGCATATGGGAAATCTCTGTACCTTCCTCTCAATTTTGCCATGAACCTTAAAATGCTCTAAAAACTAAAGTGTATTGTAAAAAGTTAATGCAGTGCATAATTGTCTTTTGTTCATTAATATGTGCATATATTTTAAGGTTCCTGAAATAATATCTGACAAGTTAGTTAAATTAATGAAAGTGATAATAACTATGATAAACTCCTCGTATTTATAAACCACTCATGGGACAAACTATATTAATATGTTAACTAATTGAACATCCTATGTAGATTGACAACATGCTTTTTCATATTAATAAGGTAATACTAAATGATCATTAGTAATATGAAGGAGATACTCTGAGAGATGATGTCTTTGTTTTAATTTTTTAATTAAAAATTTAAAATTTTTTTTTTTTTAATTTTTTTTTTTTAAAGATTTTTATTTATTTATTTGACAGAGAGAGATCACAAGTAGACGGAGAGGCAGGCAGAGAGAGAGAGAGGGAAGCAGGCTCCCTGCGGAGCAGAGAGCCCGACGCGGGACTCGATCCCAGGACCCTAAGATCATGACCTGAGCCGAAGGCAGCGGCTTAACCCACTGAACCACCCAGGCGCCCCAAATTTAAAATTTTTTATTCACGAGGTGAAAATTTTTATTTATCTTAATAAATATTTTATTTATCATTTTATTTATCTTAACATGCACTATTACATTAGTTTCAAGTGTAAAACACAATGATTTGACAACTCTACACGTTATGGTATGTTCATCAAAAGTGTAGCTACCATCTGTCACCATGCAGTGCTATTTTGCCTGTGCTGTACCTTTCATCCCTGCAACTTATTCACTCCATAACTGGAAGCCTATACCTCCCACTCCCTTTTACCCATTTCACCCATCCCCCCTTCAACCACCAGTTTTTTCTCTGTATTTATGGATTCGTTTCTGCTTTTTTTTTTTTTTTTATTGTTCATTTGTTTTGTTTTTTGGGTTCCACATAGAAATGAAATCATATGGCATTTGTCTTTCTCTGTCTGACTTATTTCACCTAGCATAATACCTTCTAGGTTCATCCATATTGTCACAAATGGCAGGATCTCATTATTTTTTATAGCTGAGTTTCATCTATATCTATATCTATATCTATATCTATATCTATATCTATATCTATATATAATGTCTTCTTTACCCGTTCATCTATCAGTGGACATTTAGGTTGATGTCTTTGTTTTTTATTTCATTTCCATGTCTGTGCCTATTTCCATTTGGTATCATGGTTTGCATAATCATCTCTCCCAGAACTATGTCTGCCTCCCACCTGCACTGAAAATGTTTACCACTTTTCTGGATTTCTAGTTGCTGTGCCCAGACAGACTGCTTCTTAATACTAACAAGGACTGATGTTTTCTGAAACAGGTCAGAGCTGGACCTTCTAGATGGATTATCTTTCTGTCCCAGCCTTTATCTCTGGTTACCGATGAAGCAGATTTCTGGCCACCTTTTCCCTTCACTGCATTTATTCTGTGATTCTTTTCACTTGACTCTGCCTGAAGCATAGTGGTAAAACCCCTCAACTATCAATAGATTGCCAAATATGCTTAGGGAACTAGTTTCTGGGTTTACCTTTTTTGTTTAGAGTGGATACAAAGCAGAAAGAAAAGCACTTAATTGATTACTGTGCTTTAAGTAAAGAAGAAACATTGATTTTTCTCATAGAAGTAGTCAAAATTCATAAGAAAAAACACCACAAAGTAAGGAAAAAGTACCATCACAGAAAAAAAATTAATATTTGGAATCTTAAACGTGATCCATTTATATTTTATTTGCTCAAAAATGACCAGACATACCTTTGGTTCTGGGTGAAACCATATGGTCCAGTTTTGTATCATCAAAACTTTTATATCAAATAACATCTCAGGTAGGTGTTGTGGTTTATTACCAAGTGGCCAAAATCCATAAAAACAGCCAGACTCACCATCTCCTCTACATCAGCTTTCTGGGCTTTGGCTGGTTAGCAGATGGTCCATATGGTTAGAGTCAGTATCCAGTTATTTTTAGCTTTGTACTGTCCATTAGCTGTTTTCATGAATGTTTTTGTGATAGCCACAGGGTCTCTTGGTATGATCCTATCATATTTGGGCAATTGCTGAGCAGTAAGACAGAATTTGGAGAGGTCTAAGAAGTTACCAAAGGGAGTTTGGTATCCTGATATTATTTGTAAGTATCACTGCAGTCCTAATCTATACCTAATAGCCTTGGTTATCTGAAGAAGCATATATTCACCCTCTCCAGTTTAGTCTAAGTCCCAGAATATTTTCTCAGCTTTGGAGAAACAAAGAGTTGGAAATCATAAAAACGGGATACCTATTGATCTTATTGTTCCAGAAACTTGAAGACTAGGTCCAGTTACCTCCAGAGCGTTGGACAAACCCATAGGCTACATTAAAGGGCTTCATGATTTCCCACTGCTTTATGCCCTTGAGAATTAAAGTGGCTATTTTTGTTTGCTCTTCTTTTCTATACTTTTCTATTTTTCCTCTTTTCTTAACTTCCTTTCTTCCTTTCCTTTTCCTTCCCTTCCCTTCCCTTCCCTTCCCTCCCCTCCCCTCCCCTTCCCTCCCCTCTACTCCCCTCCCCTTTCCTCTCCTCTCTTTTTCTCTCCTCTCCTCTTCTTTCCTTTTTCATATTAAAACTTCTATGGCCATTCTTTTAACAATGAATTTTTCTATTCCACCTGTCCTAGTTTTAACAAGGCCTTCCTAGAAGTCCAGGCTGTATATTTAGTGTTACTCTAAAGTTATTTTGATCAAAGACAATTAGTGGCAAGTTCATGTTTAATTTCTGGTTCATACAAATATTTTAGCATTCATGAGGGATGGACCTATTCAATATCTTTAAGTGTTCAAGTAGAGGAAAGATTCACATCTTCAGTATTTATGTTTACATTAATGATGCTTATTGTAGAAAATGTAGAAATAAAAAATTCCAGTAAACTAGGAGATTTCTACTGTTTATTCCTCTGTGTGCTTATCTATCTAGCTCTACCTCTAGCTATAGTTATATCATGAATTAGTCATATTCTTTTAACTTGATATTATAATGTAAGCACTTTTTTCTGTCTTTTTGTAGACCTCATGACTAAGGATATTTTTGCATACTTTTTCAATTTGAATATGGGGTCCTTTACTTAAGTGGTTCCCTCTTGTTAATCTTTAAACTTGATCCCACTAATGCGGTATTACAAATAATTTTATGATAGTCATAATTTCACATTAATCTTTGGACTTCTATTTCATTAGGATATCCTCTTAGAAGGAAAATTATCCATAAGCAGTATAAATGATACAATGTCTTCTAATAGAATTTGTTGACTTGTTCCAGAAATGTTTATGCCAATTTATAAACCTCCCATTAACATCTAGGGGTGTATTTCAATATGTCCTCAAGAATTATCTGAAGTTTCTTGGATATGCTTATCCTTTTTCAGGACATAAAGTAAGGGATGCCTATGTGGCTCAGTTGGTTAAGCCTCTGACTCTTGATTTCAGCTCAGATCTTGATCTCAGGGCTGTGAGTTCAAGCTGTACACTCAGCTCCATGCTTAAAAATAATAATAATAATAATAATTAAATTAAAGACATTATACCAAATCATCATGGGCCTCTATTATCAGAGGTTATCCAGTCTACCCACAAAATTTTGAATAGATTTCATATAAGTAAAGCGAGTCAGATTGGGCAGTATTCTTTTCAAATAGTTTATTTTTATTGTATCCTAGTAATTTAGAGCTGGACTTCATGGAACTAAAAGCTGTCATAGGGGTGAAGTAACAGGAAACAGAAATCGAATTTTCTTTGCTTGGCAAGTTACTTCACTCCTACTGAAGAACAGGTTACTAATTTATTTTCATCTTCAAATCACATCAGAAAGTTAGAGCACTGAGGAAAGAGCCTAACTAAACTCTGCCCTCCTTTATGGAATAAGAAACTTTGATCAATTTCTAATTAACCATATTATAACAATATATACTAATTAAGCACTGTAATACAGGCTTTGTCAGTGAACTTCAGCATCAAATAGAAGCAATGGTGCAAAGGTTAACTAGAAATAAATTGTCATACTGGAGTAATGTCTTGCAAGTTCTGGGACTGCCATCTTGGTAAAGTGGCGCAAGTAATGAATCTTTCCCTTCTGCCAGCCCTGAGCTGCCCTTTCCGGTCCCAAGGTGCTCACCTTCCCCTGCACTCCCAGTCAGCAGGCAGATCTGAGGTGATCTCTTGACCGAACGCCAAAACATATTTAAAATTTTAGATGCATCTTATCGGTGACACTGATTTTCCTAAGGAAATATTCTGCTACAGCATTTGAAAAACTGAGAGAGAAAACAATCTTTCCCTTGTCAATGAACATAAAACTAATAAAAGAGATGCTTTTCGTAGCTACAGAAATTTTCACTTGTAATGTTTGGGTCCTTAAGCACACCTCATTGAATACTATCCTGTTCATTCAGATCTCTAAATTTGCTAAGGCTATCACAATTAAATTTCAGATTACTTTAATTCTAAGTCCCATTTTTCTCTGTGCTAGCTGCCACTCATCCCTCCACCCCCCCCCCATCTTTTCTCTCAGACCTATATGCAGTGGTCACCCTCTCATTGTTTCCTGATCTTCAGTCTGATTGTTTGCTCCTTTCAAATTGTGAGGTGCCTGGAGCTGGGGGAGGGGGGGTGCTCACATATGATCTCTCCTGAATCCAATAAAGGGATCAACCTAGGGAGGTTTCTTCCTCATTGTGGCCTCTCCTCTCATTATTTGCTCAACCTAGAAAAAAATATTAGTGACATTCCCTTTTTCTTCTTTCTCACAAACTCACCTGACATCTCACTATTTTTTTCCCCTGTCTGCTAGGATGCTTGTGTTGGCTTCTGCCTCTAAGCATTAAGAGCCTCCCCCAACCCCATAGAGACCATATAGTTTTTGCCCTTTGTATTCTATGTTGCACATATAGTTTAAATGTAAACCAGCTGCTTATTTTATGTGTATTGTGTTAGTCACTGGTTACATAGTATCCTTAGTCCTTCACCCCATTGTGTTAAGTAGGGACAATAATGCTAGGTTCTATCTATCTGAGTGTCTATAAGATATTTCTCTATCTTATGAGGAATAGTATCATCCTGATTTTTTATCCCAAACTCATCATTCATGGAAAGTTCCAAAAGAGCAATCCTCATCACCATATGGACAGCTGTACGGGATGACCCTTTTAAAGAAAATCCTTTTAACTTTCCCTATTCAGCTTCACTTGGTTCCAGTTTCTTGTCCTAGTACACCAACATATTTTTTTTCTTGTACTCAGAAAACTTTATGATTAATGACACCTTCTATGAGGTCAGTTTACTTATCTAAACCATGCTTGGTAACTATATTATTAATATCAACCTTTTTATTTCACATACTGCATTTTCATAATCAGAGAAGTAAAAGTAGATATGTACATGCTTAACATTCCATTCCAACTGCTTATGGGATTTTAGGCTCTTTTAGTAAAATAATCTATGAACCACTTCCCTGACTTTTATGTTTTATTTCTATAGAAATTTATGTCATTTTGGTATAATTTGAGGGATGGATGAAAAGACACATGTGGATTTAAGTGGTATGCCAGGTACTTAAGGATAGATCTAGGTTTTATAGGGTCCAAAGCTCATTCAATTTGGGTAGCTCGCTTTAAGGAAAAGAATGAGAAGTTATGAATACATAACTCAAGCCTCTGAGGGGGATTGTGAGGTCAGAGCCCTGAAGAGTCAGCTTCTTTGACTCCATGGTAAATACATCTCTGTAGCCACTTTATTATTGTGCTTGGATACATGCATGAAAAGTATTTACAGGATTAGCTAACAGCCATAGTAGGTCAGTATTGCAATATACTGTATAAGCAAGAATATTGGATTTACTCCTATGGTGAAATATCTAAATTACCTTTTTTGCTTTCTTTCTTTTTTTTTTTTTAAGATTTTATTTATTTATTTGACAGAGAGATCATAAGCAGGCAGAGAGGCAGGCGGAGAGAGAGGAGGAAGCAGGCTCCCCGCTGAGCAGAGAGCCCGATGCGAGGCTCGATCCCAGGACTCTGAGATCATGACCTGAGCCGAAGGCAGCGGCTTAACCCACTGAGCCACCCAGGCGCCCCCTTTTTTTGCTTTCTTTGATTATAATCCTGTTTCATACTGGTTGTGAATTGCTGTAGTGATGGGGGTGGGATTTGGGAAAGGTTGGAGAAATTAATGTAAAATATAAAAGGGTAATCTATAAAATTTTTGTGAATGTATTCTCTTATGAGTTGAGCTTGAGACATTTCTTTATCTGTTGCTGTGTTGCTATCTGTATGGACAATAGAGTTCTTAATCTGTGGCACTCAAATTGGTCTTTTTGTTTGTTTTGTTTAAATTCAAATTGGTTAACATACAGTGTATTATTAATTTTGGGGTGAATTTAACAATTCATCAGTTGCATATAACACACAGTGCTTATTGCATCAAGTGCCCTTCTTAATGCCCATCACCCAATAATCCCTTCCTCCCACCCTCTCTCCCCTCCAGAAATCTTCAATTTGTTCTCTGTAGTTAAGAGATTTTTATTGTTTGTCTCCCTCTCTGTCTTTATCCTCTTTTATTTTTTCCTTCTCTTCCTGTATGTTCATCTGTTTTGTTTCTTAAATCCACATATAAGTAAAATCATATGGTATTTGTCTTTCTCTGATTGACTTATTTTGCTTAGCCTAATATCCTCTAGTCTCATCCACATTGTTGCAAATGGCACAATTTCATTCTTTTTGATGGCTGAGTAGTATTTCATTATATATATGTGTATATATGTTCTTTATCCATTCATCTGTTGATGGACATCTGGGCTCTTTCCATAGTTTGGCTATTGTGGACATTCCTGCTATAAATATTGGGATACATGTGCCCCTTCAAATAACTATGTTTGTATCCTTTGGATAAATTCCCAGTAGTGCAATTGCTGGGTTATAGATTAGTTCTATTTTTAACTTTTTGAGGAACCTTCATACTGTTTTCCAAAGTGGCTACACCAGTTTGCATTCCCACCAACAGTGTCACAATGTTTTTCTGTAGAGATAGGGGTCAGTTTATGATAGCAATCTCTATTACGAGGTATTTATTAGTCACCCACCATATGCAAGGTACAATACTGGATACCAGGGAAAAAATAAACTGTGTGAGAGACTATATATAGTGACTTAGGAAAAAGACATAAACTGACAAATGAGTGTTAAATGTAGTGAGAGGGAGGTACAAGTATTCTAGAGAAAGATGTTAAGCAGAATTTTAAAGATAAACAGAACTTAGAAAAGTGAAATACCATGCAGTGAAGTGTGGGTCTGTTTTGGTTCTAAATTCCAAATTACTTTTTACATAAATAACAAATGGAGAGTATGATCCTTAGAGGTATGTCTATGATTTTTTTAAAGATTTATTTATTTATTTTTTAGAGAGAGAGCATGAGTGGGGAGAGGCACAGAAGGAGAGCAAGAGAGAAAAATCCCAAGCAGACTCCCCTCTGAGCAAAGAGCCTGCCATGGGGCTTGATCCTAGGACCCTGAGATCACGACCTGATCTGAAATAAAGAGTTAGACACATAACTGGCTAAGCCACCCAGGTGCCACAAAGGTATTTCTATTTTTAGGAATGTTCTTGAATTTAGAGAGTTTACTTGGAGTGACAGGCCCATCAGCAAATGAACTTACATTCAGTGTTCATTTGACTGTGTCCACTTTGGGTCCAATGGGACAATTGGTTGCTTAATCATTTTTATGGCTACTCAAATCCAGTGATTTGGAGGGAAAATGGCTTAACATCACTCAGTCATTACATCATAGAAAGATGAAATTATAAGAAACAATTGAGGTCACATAGATGCACCTTTTCATTTTAATGGTGAAGCAGATTCAGAAAGGCAAAATGACTCAACATCATACATCTAGTAATGGAATTAGAACCAAACAAAAATTGGCAGATATTTTTTATCTCCAGAGAGGAAAAGGAAGAAACAAAGCACTATTGTTTTGGAGATGCTGAGTTTGAACTGCTTGAGTGAGGTTTACAGATGATGTCTAAGAAATACTTTGTTGATTATGTCTGGATTTCAGGGAAGTGGTTATTCAAGGGAATAAGGATTTCAGAACTTTAGAATATAGATGGGTATGAAGATCCCCTCCAAAGGTGCACTTAGATATCTTAAATCTCACTTAAAAGAGGAAATTGTCATAAATGTTGTGAGTGGTACCTTGAACAAGAACACTGCATTATCTTCTCCCAAGTTCCTGTCACCCAGCTTCTGGCCCATCGTCATAGACATACACATTCTACAAAGCATTTTATGACATTAATTTATCACTCATTCAGAAATATTTATAGCCAGGCCCTACTTCAGGTGTTATGGATAATGTGGCGAACAAAGCAGATAAGGTCTCTGTGTTCAGGTAGTTGATATTACGGTGAAGGATACAAACTATCCCTAAGTTAACAAATAAGTTGAATTCAGCAAGTAGGAAATTCAAGATAGCAAATTCAGATAGTGGGAAGTATTCAAAAAATTAAAGAGTGTGATGTGATAGAGAGTGCTGAGGCTGAGATCTATACTGGGTGGTCAGGGAGGCCTTGCTGGAAGGTAACATTGGAGCAGAAACCCGAGTGACCTTTTAGAAGAAGAAAATTTCAAGTCGAGAAAATAATAAGTGAAAAGACTCAAATAGTCAATGAACTTAAAGGATGCAGAAGAGAGGCGAGGAACGATTATGGGGAAGCACTTGCACAAGGGGGAGAAAGGGATGAGGTGAAGTCTCCTCATGAGAGAGACACACAGGGAGCAGATGGTATAGAGCCCCACATGGCTTTGGTGAGGAATTTAGATGTTACTTCTTATGCAGTGGAAAACAATTAATGATTTTAAAGCAAGAGAATGATGTGATCTGATTTTTGTTTTAAAAAGGTGACTTAGGGGTGCCTGGGTGGCTCAGTGGGTCCCGGGATCGAGCCCCGCATTGGGCTCTCTGCTCAGCAGGGAGCCTGCTTCCCTTCCTCTTTCTGCCTGCCTCTCTGCCTACTTGTGATCTCTGTCTGTCAAATAAATAAATAAAATCTTAAAAAAAATAAAAATAAATAAAAAGGTGACTTAGGGTGTTGATTTGAAAATGAACTGTAGGAGGCAGGAATAGAAGCACAAAGACCAATTAGGAGCTAGCGCAAGAGTCCCCATGACAGACTATGGTGCTTGAGCTAGAGCTGTCACAGTTGAGATGCAGAGGAGGGTATGGAATCTAGGTGTGTTTGGGCAGAATAATGGATTACTTTCACAGTGGATTATAGGAGGGTGCTAGAGAGCTGGGAGTGATGAGTGAGAGGAGTTGAGGATTATACCTAGTTTTGGCTTTAGAAAAGTTGTGGGTAGTGGATTCATTTACAAAGATGAGAAAGCCTGGAGGGAACTGGCTTAGGGGAAGAAATCAAAGGATACCAGTAATTGGTATCTAAAATATCTGAGATCTCAATTTATTTAACCAATAAACACTTTCACTCTGTTTGGCGATGACTTGTGTATTCTCAGAATTCATGTGTTGAGGTCCTAACCCCTAGTACCTCAGAGTGTGACTGCATTTGGAGATAGAGGCACTTAAGTTAACACTTGGTCATCAGGGTGGGCCCTAATTCAATGGTGTCTTTAGAGGAAGAGATTAGGGCACACATGCTTTTATACAAGGAAAGATCATGTGAAGACACACTGAGAAGGCAGCCATCTGAAAGCTAAGGGACGAGGACTCTGA
Source organism: Enhydra lutris kenyoni (assembly GCF_002288905.1). Taxonomy (NCBI): domain Eukaryota; kingdom Metazoa; phylum Chordata; class Mammalia; order Carnivora; family Mustelidae; genus Enhydra; species Enhydra lutris. The sequence continues at coordinate 43,717,164 of NW_019154101.1, forward strand.
AGAAACTTACTCTGCTGACATCTTGGCCTTGGACTTCTAGTCTCCAGAACTATTAGAACAAAGCACTTTATTTATTTATTTATTTATTTATTTATTTATTTGACACAGAGAGAGACATCACAAGTAGACAGAGAGGGGGAAGCAGGCCCCCCGCTGAGCAGAGAGCCCGATGTGGGACTCAATTCCAGAGGACCCTGAGATCATGACCTGAGCCAAGGCAGAGGCTTAACCCACTGAGCCACCCAGGCACTCCAACACTTTCATTATTTAAGCAATCCATTCCATGATATTTTGTTGTGGCAGCTCTAGCAAACTAATACATACCCCTTGTCTTACTTTATTTTTCTGCAACATCTGAAATTATCAACTACCCATTTAAAAAACTATCACATTCTATTAGTTTAGACATAAATTTAGCTAGAATAGAAGAGTCCCAAAATAACAAAGATGAGGTAGAAGTTTACTTTTCTTACACTTAAAAGTCTAAATTCAGAGCTCAGTAGTTACTCCATCATGTCAGGGCCCCAAATTCTTTCTAGCATTTTGCTCTGCCATCTTTGGGATTTTTCCCCATTAACATGGTCCAGAATAGCTCACCTCCATGTCAGCGCTCAAGACAAAGAAAGGACACAGCCTACCCTGTAAGCAAGTACCCTAAAAACTGCCCACATCACTTGGTCTTACATACCATTGGTCAGGACTTTGTTACATAACTATCCATGCCTGACTTTGAGAGAAGCTGGGGAAAGAGACCCACTAAAAAGTAGGGATTCTGCTATCAGAGGGGGGAAGAAAGAAATTATTTCAAAAATAGCTTTATATATGGCAGGCAGTAAACACCTGAATTTAATCACTTTTTTATTTTATCTATTATAATATCACTTCTAAGTATTCTAAAACTAAAGTTCATTTCCTAAAATTATTTGTCCTATACAGTTTAAAGAGCCACATGTTATATTTGTCTTTTTCTATCTACCCAATCATGATATAGTAGAAATCAAACTATTTGATTTTTCAAACTTGTAAAATTCAATGATTTATTAGATTAACCCTAAGATTTCTTCAAGATAAAGTGTCTATGCATCTCTACTATGTAACACATATTCTACTTACTGTAAGTAGTTGAGAAATGAGGTATAGCAATGTAACTGTCAGGTATCAATGTTATGGTGAATTATTTATTTCCAAATAGCCAGCCATACAGTTCCTAGACAGCCCTTCTTTATTAAAAAACAAAACAAAACAAAACCTGGATGAAAATTCTCAAAATACTGTAGCTAATGATCTTTTCCAGTCTGTTCAGACATAGTAAACCACAAGGTGGCAGTCATAGAGAAAGTTCCCTTTTATTTATCAGCCTAAATAAACCACTGTTTGGAGAAATATCACCAAGCATTGTTTTTTTCTCCTTCAGTTTCACATGTATGTTCTCACCCTGTTACAGAAAAAGGAACAATATTTTTTCCTTTGTGCGCATCTAAAAAGAAAAGAATAACGAGAAACCTAACACTTTGGTAATTGTTCAAGCGTAAATTTAAATTATCTCGATACCACAAATATGTGCAAAATGCTCATGCATGCAGATGTTCATGCAGTCATAGCAGACAAGAAACCAACATTTTCAAATTCCTCATACTTCCCATACTTATGTTTAATCAGCAGTACGTTAGCAGCTTAAAACTTCTCTGCTCTTTTTCAAAGCAATAATTTTATAATCAATGTATTTGGTTACTATTTAACCTGTATTGGATAGTGATTTCCTTAATGTAAAAACAATATTTACTACTGAGTGTCATGTGTATTTCATAGAATAAGGTAGCAAAATACCTGCCCTTTTAAAGAATTTATAGCTGCATTCTAACTGAGTCCAAGGAGAAAAAAAATAAACAAACATATTCATTTCTATTAACAAAGACACCTGCGAGTCATTTGAGAATGTGGATAGTTTTTAGGAATTATATAAGCAAAAAGCTAAAACTCTGAGATATAAATCAGCCATGGGATTTCATCTTAAAGTTTATATGATATAAACAGAAAGAAAAATCAAAGCACATTGACATCATTAAAAATGACATATAATTTAAGTTGGGGAAAGCTGGTTTCTGGGAATGCTCCTTCGAATTGCTCCTGAATGATAATCACCAAAAATGCAGTTAATCACTCCTCATGTCCTCTATCAGAAGCATAGGCCCTGCCCATACTGAGGTCTGTCTCTCAGCTCTGCAGTTCCTCAAATGACTTAATTAGGCCCTGGGCTTATGATTATTTTCTGGATCATAATGCGGACAGATCCTCTCCCTCTCTGTTATGCTCTGCACTGGAGAGGGAATATCAGCTTTGGGCTGCAGGTGTGGTCCTGCCGTGTCTGGTGAACATTGTCACTGGGAACTTCTGGGCTTTCAAGAGCTGGGGGCTCCCTTCATGTGTCTATGCCTCAGGCTTTGGTCTGCTGTTGGTGCTTCCGTAGAGTCACCGTAGTGGCTGCTGTCATGTGGTACCATAAACACAGGGGCGGTCCCTGTTCCTGCTGCCTCCACTGTAGCTGACACAGGGCATCCTTGTCCTTCATCTCCCCGCCATGTGCTGTTTCTCACTCTCTATTTAAGGAGCTGCCAAAGTTCACGAGAAAGTATCTTGTTCTTTCTCTCCCTCAGATTCTGACTCAACGGCTGGCTTTTCCTGAGGTCACAGTCTTCAATGTGAGAGCTTCCATTCATAGGTCAACCCTCTTGGTAGAGACTTGGAAAAAAGCATTTTTAAAGTAGGTCTTAGCCAAATGTATTTCTATGATCTTGCCTCCCTAATTCATCATCTGTTGGGGTGATAACAAAGCACCTGAACAGATTCAGGGTCCCTCTCCCTAGGAACTTGCATGTGAATGCCAAACACCCAATTCCCCATTTTTTTTCTGAAGATCCTATTCTTTAGTTCCCTAACAGCCACTGTGTATCTAATCCAGGTAAGCCTGCTTGTCTTTGCCCTGGTCTACTCCATCCACCATGGGCCCGCTACTGCTGTTCCATGCCAAAGTGAATGGAAGACATTTACTCTATTTCTAAGCTGAAGCTCTCTTCCCTGGGTCATTCTCAGGTAGTTTAGTCCCAAGAGGCATTTGCATGAGATTAGGAAGGTGGCAATGAAGCAGCAGCCATGGCTTTCCTGAGGTAGTTGCCTTGTAAGAAATCATGACATACCTTCATTAATTCGCATTGCTTTGAAACCTATAACCAGACCCAGTCCCAGTAGAATTCATGAGGCATAGAGTATGATTAGTGAGAAGGTATGACATACGCTAAAAAAACTGCACCCTGTTTGCTCATTTATTTCTACAGAAGTCTGAAGAACAATGTGGGATTGGATCCTTGTGGTGTGAGATAGGGGTTGAAAGAATACAAAATTGGATGCAGGCAAATTTATTGAAATTTATTTATGAAGCAGCACTTTTCCATGCTTGTATTAACTTAAGTGGCTGTGTATGGATCTAACGGCTTATGTGGTTGCTTGTTTCAAACCTGTACTTGTGATGCCCTACACTAAAAGATGTTGAAGGGCCAGACTTCTTTGCTCTACTGAATAGGAAAGTATCCAAAGGAGTCATTGGGATACTAGTGTGGATTTATCATGCAAGATATATTTATCCTCGCCCTCAACAAATTCTCCAGCAGAGTGAATTTTCTTCACTAAGTGTCTGAGAAACACAGTCAAGAGAGGAGTCCTAGCATTCTTCAAGAGCTCTGGGGTAGGTATTCTCTGCAGGCCATAATAATAGAGGACTGGATTCTCAGAATTCACTGGAGATGATAACATCCTAGGGTTGCAGAAGTGGCATCACCTAATTGTGAAAGACAATGTAGATATGGTAACCATAATAGTTAACAGGTCTACAGCAGTAATCAGAATGACCTGACTAATAAAGATCTTTGGCTTTGGTTAGTTATGATGCTTCTAGAAGTAGAATAAATGGGAGGCCTACTAAAATCTCACATTATTTCTACAAGCCAAAAAGCTCTAGATCTGGTGAAGAGAAGTCTTAGCCCCTTGACAAATTTCTAAGCTTGAACCATTAGCACCTAAAGACCCCTGAATGAGGGGGAGGCTAGGTTCCCTTGACAAAGTACCCTGCTCTCAGCCAAAAACTGAACTGTAAACCTTCCTCCTCACTCTCCCTAAAGAAACCTGAATCCATTTGCCAGAATGACTAACACTGCGGAATGGGAATAATCAGACATTGTAGGAGTTGTTGGAGAATGGCTCTGAACTGAAATTAATTCCTAGTCACCCAAAATGCTACTGTGGTCCTTCAGTCAGAGAAGGGGCTTAGGGAATGTTAGGTGATCAGTAAAGTTTAGGATTGAGTCCATCTTACTGTGGGCTCAGTGGATTCTTGCATTAACCTTAGAATTATTACCCCAATTTGGAATTTATGATTAAAATAGAACATGCTGTCAGTCTAAATCTTCATACTGTTTCTCTGGCCTGTGGAGTGAAAGTCATTATGGGCAAGGAAAGACATGCACAAACCATTACAACTGTCTAGTTGACAAACTTTTTCTGTAAAGGGCCCAGAAATTAGTAAATATGTTAGGCTTTGTGGGTCACACAGTCTCTGTTTCTTCTTTTTCTCCTCCTCCTCTTTCTTCTTCCTCCTCCCTTTCTCCTTCTTTGTCCTCTTTCCCTTCTCTTTGTCTTCCTCTTTCTTTTTCTTCTCTCCTTCTCCTCCTCTTCCCCTCCTCCTTCCTTTTCCATTTCTTATTCTTCGTGTTCTTGTTCTTACTCTTGTTGTTCTTGTTCTTGTTCTTCTCCTTCTTCTTCCTCCTCCTCCTCCTCGTCCTCCTCCTCCTCCTCCTCCCTCTTCTTCTTCTCCTTAATCCTTTGAAAATATAAACATATGTGTATATTCTTAGCTTGTGAACTATATAAAAAGAGGCCGAAGCCTTCATTTAACTCACAGGCCCTAGTGTACCAACCCTTGCTCACTGAACTGAGCCATGCCAAATTATCTCTGCCAAGGTGAAGGACAGGTGGCTGCATCTGATTCCTCCTACCACTAAGAAAGAGGCATAATACTTGGTGTGCTTTTTTTAGATTTTGAACGAAACATAGATCTCATTAGGGCATACTACTGTGACTAGTTACCTAGTAAAACAAAATGCTGCCAGTTGTGAGTGGGTCCCAGAAAGGTAAAAGATCATGCAAGAGGTCCAGGCTGCCAGGCAAGCTTCATGCCACTTGGGTCATGAGTTAATGGATCCATTGGTGCCCAAATAATTTGTGGGAGTTAGGGATGGACCCATGCCCCTTTCTCCCAGCACTCCTCCCTCTTATTCTGCACTAATGGCTTCATGGACTATATCCTTTGATGATTGACGGAAGAAGAAGATAATTCTGCACAATATGCTGGCACTAGCAGAAAGTGAAGAGTAGCAGCACCACAGCCCCCCCACCTCCAAGTGGCTTCCAAGAGCTGTGGTGGAGGAAAAATCCTCTCAGTGGGCAGAACTTGAGAAATCGCACCTGTACTTCATTTTCCTTGAGGAAAATCTTGCCAGAGTTATAGATAGCCAATAAGTTATGATCAGTGGTTAATAGTTTGGTCCACAGCCATCTGATCTCTCTTCCCTGCTAGCTTTTTCCCATCCTTATTCCTTTCAACTTCCCCTTGTCCGTTTCTTTCTTTCCTCTGATCCCTATATTGTAACTCCTTTCTTTTTGATAAATCCTCAGCATTATATGACTTTCAGGCTCTAGACTTTTGTTTCTCCCATGATCAAATACATCCATGATCAAATACAGAGCAATAATGTCTACTAAGAAGATTTCTCCAGCTTAGATGCATATGCGAGTGAGAGAACAATGGCTTTAATGTCCTACCTACACTTCTTTCTCTGCAAGGTTGCTACATTCAGCTGCAGCATGACCCTCATAGGTTCTGAGCTAGGCAACAACAAAGACAACAAGGAGGAACAATTTGTCCATCTTGCTCTGTTTAAAAAGAAGAATTGCGATGTGTGTCAGAGTCTCCAAGACCATTCTCAGACTGGATAGTTCACCAGGAGGACTTTCTGAATGGAATCAGAAACTATTATACTCATGGTTATCCTTTGTTACAGTGAGAGAATACAGATTAAAATGAGCAAAGGGAAAACGCTCATTAGGCAAAGTACAGGAGGAACATAGCTTTCAGGTATCCCATCTCAGAGGAGTTGTACAGAATGCACTGAATTCTCCCACCAATCATGTTTGACAACGAATGTGAAGTGTTGCCAACCAGGAAAGCTCACACAAATGTTGACGTCTAGGGTTTTTATCAGAGGCCAGTCATGGAGGCATGCAACACCTATGTGACTGACCTCAGTTTCTCAGACTCTAACATCCATGCAAAGACAGGTATTACCATAAGTCATATTACTAACATGAACTCTCTGGTACAGTGTGGCCCAGGCCTCAGCCATACAAACATACTTATGAGGCAGAACATTCCAAGGTTCAGAGCTCAATTCCCTGGAGTTGGTCGAGGGCTAGTCTTGAAAACAAGTTTTTCTTGGAAATATAAGAATTTGAGAACTTCAGCTTTGCTGAGTTAATCCTTCCCTGCCCACTGGGTATTCATACTGGGACTTCTGACTCAAACGTGTTCCTGTTCACCAAGAAAAGCCAAAGAAGAAAAATTAGCATTAGATAGGCATTATGGGGTAGGAATCAAGGGCTCTAGCTTTGATTCAACAGCATGACTATGCCACTTTCATCTTTGACGGTGGAGAAGTTGTTTAACTTCTCTACTTTTACTTTGATTTCTCATTTGTAGAATGGGGATAATTGGACTATTTACCTCAAAGATTTATTGTGAGGATTAAATAACCTAATTTATATAAAAACACTTACCACATTAAGTGTTCAGTAAGTCTTAGCCATGCCAAATCAAACATGGCAGCTAAATGGAAACACCACAGACCCTTACCCTCCTATAGACTCTGTCCTTTGCCATAGTAGGCTCCCCCATGCTACAGCTCACTGCCATCTGAATACTGATACATGTGGGATAACAAGCCTGCTGTGCTGATGTTTACTGTGTTTTTAAGTGCAAAGCTTTTTGAAAGTGTGGTTTCACAGGTTGGGTTCTCTGAAAAGCAGACTCTAGGAGACAGAAGCATGCAAGAATTTTATTAGAGAATGCTCTTTCAGTCAACATTTGTGGAAAGGAAGGGAAGGGAAGGGCAGGATAAAGATGGGAATGGAAAAGATGAGAAGAGAGTGGAGGGGTGTGAGAGGGAAGAAAAGGGAAGGAACAAAGCTAGATCCTTTCCTCCGAGAAGTTGAGGTGTGAGGCAGTCTCAATGAAGTCCTCAGCTGATGCTATAAGCAGCTTTGCAGCTGAAACACCCCTACAGATTTGTCCCAAGTTGAGGTGAATGAGGCCAGGACTTTGCATCCCTGTGTCAATCCAACTGTTGAATTTTACACACTCTGGGAAGGGCACATCTTTGGTTGAGGCAGCTGTCTTCTGTAGACACTATGATTATAGCCGTCTGGCAGGTAAAGGCAGGTGCAACCTGTGCAGACCATGTGCACAGAAGAGCCTGATATTTGGTTTAATTCTCTGTTGCTACCACCCTGAAGTTCTTAATCCTATTTGAACAAGAGGACAGGCCCCTCATTTTCCTTCTGCACTGGATACCACAAATTATATACTTGGTCCCAGCTAGGGGCTGTCTGTTGGTAACTTTCAGTAGCTGAGACAATAAGTCTGTGTGGCACATCATAGCACAACCAGCTTCTAGTACGGGGACAGCAAGGACCACTTCCAAGGAAAAACTGAATACTTTAAAGTAAACAAATAGGGTAATTAAACTCATTGGAGAGAAAAGTTTCAATTTCTTTCCTATAAATAAGTTCTGTATAATTATCTGGCTTTCTGAAAAATATCTGAGGTTTTAGGTTATTATATGCCTATTTGATTGACTGAAAGAGCTTAAAACTTAAGTAAATAACAACAAGAAGCAGGCATTTTATACATCCTGAAGTCTCTGTTAGAGACTGTGGCCTTGGGCCAATTGATTGGCTTAAGATCAGCACCGAGAGAAAGCAGACACTATAGAAGAAAAGCAAGCATTTCCTTTTTCTGGGTAGTCAACTTGCCGGGAATTGTTTTACATTGTTCAAAAATGGGGAGAGTAGACCAGGAAAAAAAAAAAAAGGGAGGTGAAGGAAAAGAAAAAGAACTAAGGATACTTTTTTCCAGATGCTCAGCTTTGAATTGAGTTTGAATTTTGATGTTTCTTCTGTTTTCCCCAGAGCATTTTTCTGGAAAGTGCTATAAATTTAAGATATTAGTTTATGATCGTCATTACAAAAAATCGACAAAATTAGATCTCCTAAATATCTTCTCCATAAATATATATTCTGTAACTTGATGTATGGAAAATTTACCAAAATTTGTTATTAAGGAGTTTTTCAGCAAATCCATTTTACCACTGATTTCTGTTTGCCAATTGTTTAATGTGTTGTTTTGAGAAAGGACCATGACACAAATGTTTATAATAATCAAATACCAGTCTTCATTCAGGCTAAACTCCTTTATTCAATATCTAATTCAGGCATATCTAATCATTTTGCAGTTGAGATATAACATTGTTGCAGTTGTGGTGGTGGTTGTTTTAATACTAATCACAACTAGAATATAGGGTGTTGGTTAACTTTTTTAAAAATAAATTTGATGTAAAAAAAAAATCACTGAGGGGGCACCTGGGTGGTTCAGTCAGTTAAGCCTCTACCTTCGGCCCAGGTCATGATCTCAGGGTGCCAGGATCTAGCCCCACATCGGGCTCTCCACTCAGCGGGGAGCCTGCTTCCCCCTCTCTCTCTGCCTGCCCCTCTGCCTACTTGTGACCTCATCCCTCTCTCTCTCTGTCAAATAAATAAGTAAAATCTTTTTAAAAAATCATTGAGATTTTTGAAAACACACACCAAGTAATAGGTGACAGTCTGAGATGGCTCAAAAATTGGACCAGAGAATGATTTATGGCGTAAGTACTGTAACTTTCATGAAAATTTGCCTGACCCTAGAGCTTAGAGATAACCTGTCCTCTGATGTCAGGGCGAATAAAAAAAGCAATAAAGCAAGCAGTGGAGCTCATTTAATTAGGAGTAAAAAATGAAATACAAGACAGTGTCAAGGACCACAAAAGGAGCCATTACAGTGGGATGGCTACAAGTACAGACTCTGGAGTCAGGTCCCTGGGTTCAAATCCCAGCTCTACCTCTTTGTGATGGTGGCAGTTTAGGGTTAGTTACAGCTTTCTCCTCCATCAGGTCTTAGTTTTCTTATGTATGAACAGAGGTGATATTTATTTCATCGATTATTAGGACTATTAAATGGATTAACATGCATAAAGTACTTAGAATAGCACCTAGCATATAATTAATATTTTGGTGCGTTTTTTGTTTTTGTTTTGACTTTTATTGAGGTTTAATTGACAAAATTATAAAAAGGGCACAGTGTAATAACTTGATAGCATATACATTGTGAAAAGATTCCCATCATCCAGTTAATTAACACATCCATCACTTCACATGTTTACTTCTCTCTCCTTCCCTCCCTTCCTTCCTCCATCTCCTCCATCTATCTTTCTTTCTTTCTCTTTCCTTCAACACTTAAATTCTACTCTTAACAAATTTTAATGTATAATACTGTATAATCAACTATAGTCACCATGTTGTACACTAGATCCTCAGACCTTATTTATCTTATAACTAAGAGTTTATACCCTTTTATCAGCCTGTCTCTGTTTTCCTATCCTCCTGGCTGCTCACAATCACCATTCTACTATCTTCTATGAGTTCAATTTTTTTTTTCTTTAATTTGACATACGAGTGATACCATGCAGTATTTGTCTTTCCGTCTGGCTTCTATCACTTAGCCCTCCAACTCACCCAGGTTATTGCAAATTGCAGTTTTCCTTAATTTTTTTATGGCTGAATAATACTTCTTTGTATGTATCTCACATTTTCTTTATCCATTCATCTGTTGTGGACATCTATGTTGTCTCCATAATTTGACTATTTGTGAATAATGTTGCAATGGACATAACAATACAGCTATCTCTTTAAGATAATGGTTTAATTTCCTTGGGTGTGTACATCCAGAAGTGGGATTGTTGGATCATATGGTAGTTCTGTTTTTAATTTCTTAAGTAATGTCCTTATAGATTTTTCGTAGAGGCTGTACCAGTTTACATTCCCACCAACAGTTTATAAGGGCTCCCCTTTTCTCACATCCTTATGAGCATTGTTATTGCATTTTGATAATAGCCATCCTAACAGATGTGAGATATTTATTTTTTTTTAAATTTTTAAATTTTTGTTTAAGATTTTATTTATCCATTTGAAAGACAGAAATCACAAGTAGGCAGAGAGGCAGGCAGAGAGAAAGAGGTGGAAGCAGACTCCCCGCCGAGCAGAGCCCGACATGGGGCTCGATCCTAGGACCCTGAGATCATGACCCACGTTGAAGGCAGAGGCTTAACCTACTGAGCCACCCAGGCGCCCTGTGAGATGATACTTCATTGTGGTTTTGACTTATATATTTTTTAAAGATTTATTTATTTATTTGAGATAGAGAGCATGTGTGAGAGAGCACAAGCAGGGGGAATGACAGAGAGAGAGGGAAAAACAGAATCTCCACTGAGTAGGGAGCCTGACACAGGGTTCGATCCCAGGACCCTGAGATCATGACTTGAGCCGAAGGAAGACACTTAACAGACTGAGCCACCCAGGTGCCTTTGATTTATATATTTCTGATGGTTAATGGTGTTGAGCATCTTTTCATGTACTTTTTGTCCATTTGTATGTTTTTGGAAACGTTTCCATTGAGCAGGTTGTTTGCCCACTTTGTAACTGGGCTACTTTTTACTTATTTATTTATTTTTTACATACTTTGGATATTAGCCCCTTATTGAATATGCAGTATGCAAGTATCCTTTCCCATTTTGTACATTGTCTTTTCATTTTACTGATAGTTTCCTTTGCTGTGCAGGAGCTTTTAGTTTGATATAGTGTCACTGATTTACTTTTGCTTTTCTTGTCACTGCTGTTGGTGTCAAATGTAAAAAATCATTCCCAAGGCCTACTCAAGGAGCTTACCCTCTATGTTTTCTTCTAGGAGTTTTATGGTTTCAAGTCTTACATTCAAATCCTTCATTTGTTTTGAGTTAGTGTATGGTGTAAGATAGTGGTCCAGTTTCATTCTCTTGAATGTGGCCATCCAGTTTGCCCAACATCATTTATTGAAGAGACTGTCCCTTCTATATTGTATATTTTTGTCTCCTTTGTTGAAATTTAATTGACTATATATGTGTGGGTTTATTTTTGGGCTATTTTATTCTGTTGTTGTATGTGTCTGACTTTATGCCAATACCATACTGTTTTGATGACTATAACTTTGTTATATAGTTTGAAATCAAGATGTGTGATGCCTCCATATTTGTTCTTTCTCAAGTTTGCTTTGGCTGTTTGGGGTCTTTTGTGTTCCCATAAAATTTTTGGATTTTTAAAAGTTTCTGTGGAAAAAATTGCCATTGGAGTTTTGATAGGGATTGCATTGAATCTGTAGTTTGCTTTGGGTAGTATTTTAATAATACCAGTTCTTCCAATACATGAATGTAGAATATCATTCCACTTATCTGGATCTTCTTCAAATTTTTAAATTAATGTTTTATAGTTTTCAATGGCAGATTTTTCATCTTCTTGATTCAATTTACTCCTAAGTATTTTGTTGTTTTTGATGCTATTGTAAATGGGATTATTTTCTTAATTTCTCTTTCCAATAGCTCATTGCTAGTATATAGAAATTCAGATTTTATATACTGATTTCGTATCCTGAAACTTCACTGAATTTGTTTACTGGTTCTAACAGATTTTTTGTGGAGTCTTTAGATTTTCTATAAATAATATATCATCTACAAAGAGGGACGGTTTCACTTCTTTCCAATTTGGATGCCTTCCCTCCCACCCCCATTTGGTCTCTCTAGGATTTCTTGTACTATGTTGAATAAAAGTGGCAAGAGTGTACAATCTTGTCTAGTTCCTGATTTTAGAGGGAAAGCTTTCAGCTTTTTTTTTTTTTAAGATTTTATTTCTTTATTTGACACAGAGAGAGAGATTACAAGCAGGCAGAGAGGGAGGTGGTGGGGGGGGGGAAGCAGGCTGCCCGCTGAGCAGAGAGCCCGATGTGGGGCTCGATCCCAGGACCCTGAGATCATGATCTGAGCTGAAGGCAGAGGCTTTAACCCACTGAGCCACCCTGGTGCCCCAGCTTTCAGCTTTTTATCATTAAGTATGATGTCAGCTGTCAGCTTCTTATTATGGTGAGGTATAGTTCTTTTCTATCTAATTTGTGAGAGATCTATCATGAAAGAATGTTGAATTTTGTCAAATAATTTTTCTGCATCTATTGAGTTGGTCATTTGATTTTTCTTCTTCATTTGTTGATGTGATGTATCACATTTATGGATTTGCATATGTTGAACCATCCTTTAATCCCAGGTATATATCTCACTTGATCATGATATATGATTCTTTTAATGTGCTATTGAATTCAGCTTGCTAATATTTTGTTAAGTATTACATCCATGCTTATTAAGATTATTGGCGTGTAATTTTCTTTTCTTGTTGTGTCCTTGTCTGGCTTTGGTATCAGGATAATGCTTACCTTATAAATGAATTTGGAAGCGTTCAGTCCTCTTCTATTTTTTGGAAAAGTTTGAGAAAGATTGTTACTAACTCCTTTTTAAATGTTTGGCAGAATTTGCCAGTAATACAATCTAGTCCTGGACTTTACTGGGAGATTTTTGATTACTGACTCAATATCCCCAGTGATAATTGCTGTTTAGATTTTCTGTCTCTTTATGACTCAGTCTTGGTAGATCATATGACTCTAGGAATTTCTGTTTCTTCTAGGTTATCCAATCTGTTGGCATATAATTGTTCATGGTAGTGTCTTATAATTCTTAGTATTTCTATATTATAAGTCGTAATGTCTCCTTAATTTCTGATTTTATCTATTTGAGTCTTCTCTCTGTTTTCTTAGTCTAGCTAAAGGTTTAACTAATTTTCTTAGTCGTCTGATGTGTAGGAGTTGCTCAGCTAGTTTCTGGATTTCTCTCAGAGGGAATTGTTTTGTATGTTGCTGTATATTTTTGGTGTCCATGGGAGGATGGGAACTCAGGAATGTCCCTTGTTACCACATTGATCCCTGTATTGGGGTTTTTATGCTTTTAAAAGGGAGAAAAAGTAATAATATCCCAGAAATTTTACACATCTTGATTCATTTAATTCTTCCAATAACTTTGAAATATGGGTGTTATTAATTTCACAGTAAAGATGAAGAAACTGAGGCTTAAGTCAATTAAATAATTTGTTCACATCCAAGCAAATTGCCAATGACAAAACAGGGACTCACCTCAGGGAAGAGTTTGAGATTCAGGGGAGATTCAAGAATACAGGTTCCATTAAAGTAGTCTTCAAAAGACATAAGCAAGTTATATTTAAGTTGTATCTATAGGTTTATCCTATTGAGTTGAAGTCTTTGTAAACAGATGTCTTCATTTATGTAGACAAGTTTGAGATAAGTATCAACTGGACTTATAGTCAAAAGCAACCTGCCTGAAAATAAGATCCCATGACAGGGGACGAGTGTCACTGAGAGTTGCAATGAAATCAGCCTCAGGTAGTTTCCTTGGGTTGGCTAGCATGTTTCTGAGGGATAGAGGGACATCAGGGGAGTTGGCCAAACTAATAATGGCTGTTGACTATTCCTTCAGTGGTGTCTCATTGTTTTCAAAGTAAATGTGTGCTGAGCTGTATAAACTATATTCATAATACATGTGTGTTAGGGGGTGCAATCTGAACGACCAGCTTCAACATTCATCTCATGGTTGCTTATAAACAAAATTGCATTTGAGTAAGATGGGCATACTTCCCAGTATTCCCAGGATGGTTCTGGTTTATGCCTATTGCCCCAGTGTATTTATAGATAGCACTGACTTCACTTCTCAAAACTGTCCTAGTTCAGGTGATAAATTAAATGATCATCTCACATATCTACTGTATATGTAATGGTTCCTGCCTCTCTTCCTAGCTATCACTTATTTTGGTTCCATAATCATGATAAGCCGCTTCCTCTCTGTTTACGTGCAAACTATAATTTTTTGCTTTCAAATTGTGTATTACCCATTTAAACTCATTTTTATTGTTCAGTTGATATTTTTTCTATTTGTGAACATTTTTTGGACATCTTGAGTTGGGATGGAATACACCATTATTGTTCCCACTAAGATTAGTGGAAATATATTTTTTATTTAATGGTATTTCACTTGGCAGTAGGGTTTTCAGGAATGAATCAAGTCTGTTAAGTGAAGGATAGCTTTATTCCTGGAACTTTGGCATATTGTGGGCACTCAAAAAATAAATGTTAAATGGATGCTAAACAAATGAATAGATGATTCCAAAGGCCCATATGCATCTTTGCAGTAAGATTTTTGTGGCCGTTACTATGTTTTGTATTTACCAAGTTCTCATATAGAAAGGCATGTTTAAACTTACCCATTATGCTTATTGCTTTTAATTTCTGATGATACTTAATCATCATATCACACTGTAGTAGGTATTGCTTCTCTTGACTAATATCTGTTTCTCCTATATTTCTGTACGTGTGGGTGAATTACACTTATTTGTAGGTTAGGTGTGCCCACATAACTTCCTTTGGGAAATAAAATGTGGATATGTTTTTTTTTTTTTTAAGATTTTATTTATTTATCTGACAGACAGAGATCACAAGTAGGCAGAGAGGCAGGCAGAGAGAGAGAGGTGGAGGCAGGCTCCCTGTGGAGCAGAGAGCCCGACTCGGGGCCTGATCCCAGGACCCCAGGATCATGACCTGAGCTGAAGGCAGAGGCCCAACCCACTGAGCCACCCAGGCGCCCCAAAATGTGGATATGTTATCAGAATAGTGAGGAAGCATGTATTGATGGTGTTCTTTCTTTTAATATATAATGAGAATGAACCTTAGGAAATGGACACTTGCCAAGGAACGAATCTGTAAGTCACCATGAAGTATTGATACCGTGCTTCGCATAGTCCCAGGCACAAATTTAGTATTCACTAGTTACTTGTTGATTATCAGATACAGTTGCTCAATAATCATTTCTTATTTTGTTCAGGCCATTCAGGTGAAGAAACTGAGAGTGAGAGAAACTAAGGAGCTGGCCCAAAGTCACTCAGTTTGCTGGTGCTTGGACTGGAACTAGCACTCAGTGTTAGGCTCCTTGGTTAAAGGTCAACTATGAACTTGTGACTGCTGAACATTCTATATTATAAAAAGGTGGGGGATTTCTTCCTTTTTCTGAAGTGTCAATGGAGAAAAGACTTAAATAATTATTTCACAATATAATGAATATAATGTATGTGTATTGTTGGAACACAACCCAGATCCTGACCAATGGGACTGGGGTTGTGTCGGATCCTGTGAGAAAACTCCAGGAGATGGAGGGCAAGAGTCTTCCTGGGCCAACGCCCAGAATAAACATGGGAGGATCCCCAGAGTGCTTTCATGCCCTCCTTTAGATGGATCTGCTAAGTGTGGAGAATCCTTAACTTGCTCTTGTCATTTAAAGCTAAGAGGTAATCGTTGTTGTTCACTTGTCACACTTTATTGCCTGCATATAGCCCACATCCCACACGTAGCCCAGGTGTTGCACACAGCTTACATCTCACATGCAGTTCACGTCCTGCACGTAAATCTACATCCTGTTTGTAACTGGATCTTGTATAAAGTATAAAAGCAGTGATTGTGAGAAATAAAGTCGTCTACTGATCCTTAGTCGGTAGTCCCCCCATTGTTTCGGCTCCAATCACCAGGATCCCCACTCGTGAAGGTGACAGTGTATGAGCATACATATTGTATAAAGTACTCTGTGTTTAAGTCAATCTTCGCTTGCAAAAATAGTGCAAGACATAATTAACTATAGAATATTTTGGAGTCTATTTGGTGCGAGAATACATCAAAATAATAGTAAAGAAGAGACTAGAGTTTTGTTTTTGTTTTTTTTTTTAAGATTTTATTTATTTGACAGACAGAGATCACAAGTAGGCAGAGAGGCAGGCAGAGAAGGAGCGGGGGGAGCAGGCTCCCCGCTGAGCAGAGAGCTGGATGCGGGGCTTGATCCCAGGACCCTGAGATCATGACCTGAGCTGAAGGCAGAGGCTTTAACCCACTGAGCCACCCAGGCGCCCCGAGACTAGAGTTTTTAAGGTTGGGAAAAACCATAAGCAAATGGTAGTTTGAGTATGCATTAGTTGTGATTGGAGGTCATAGGTTAACTAAGGAGAAAAGTGAGGTATGCCTACTCTATTGTGTCCAGTTCTTTGTGTTTACAGGGAAGAAGATCAAACTGTTGATAATTGGGAGTACTTACCAGCCAGAGCAAAACCTCACAGAATTCCCTTTCTTTACATAGAAGGACTTTGGTGGGCAAGAATGGACTCATGTTAGATCTAATTAATAGACCCAGGGATGGTGACATCACAGATAAGGTTGTAGTATTGTGTGGAAGAGTAAGTAAGAATGGAGAGGTCCACTGTGGTGTCCTACATAGGGCCTTCAAAGCCAGCTGGGGTACATGACACCCCCAAAGAGCTTCATTCCCTTCTCGCCTATGCTCCTCTTCCCACTTGTACATGGGGCTGAATTTATTCAGTGATGCTATGTTGTCTCTCTTTTAACCTTAATCTGTGCTTCTGCTTAAATGTTACTTCTATCACTTATAGTTCTGACTCTCAAAATCCATTTTCACTCTAGAAGTGAAAAAAAATCTATGATTAGTAGAAATAAAATGATAAAATAATGGGAATTTTTCTGAATATGCATGTAATACATGAACATGGAAACATTTTAAATACTGGAAAAAAGTGGCATTTGGGACTGTTCTATTCTTTCACTCCCCCAGGTGTCTTAATCTTTTAGTTACTAAATGAGTAAAATCCTGGGCTACAGAGCCTTTCTGCCTGGGATGAAATCTCATCTCTACCTGCTAATTGTGTGACAAGACAAATTACTTAACATCTGTATGTTTTCTCATCTGCAAAGGTGATAATAGTAGTTTCTACCTGGGTTGTGAGAATTAAGGAGATGGTGCATATGAAGCACTAAGAACAGTGCCTGATACTTGCTAAAAGATCAGTGAAGTTCATTATCATTAATAAGTTAGCTTTATCAGTGACAGAAAGGAGCAGGCATAGCAATAGAGTTGCTTAGAATATCTAATTAGCCACAGCTAGGTCACAAGGAGGATGAGCTCCACAGTCTGCCAGCACTAGAACCTCCTTCGATGTAGGCATTGTCACCAGGTGAAACACAGGTGAGAGTGGATCGATAAACATTCCATGTTTTTCACTGACCGCTACCACATCAGTGGGTGACTCAGTAGGTCAGCAGACCAAGTAAGTATCTGAACTCAGATTGTCAACAAAATCAATTTTTATTTATCACCTCAGATCATCCCCTTGAAAAATGATCATTTGTTATCTACTCAAACCCTTGCCAAAGTCCTAGTCAGATTGTCTCCCAAGATGGACCTAGGTAGATTATGACTAACCCAACTCAATTACAGTGCGTATCATTGCATGTGGCTTTTCTCACTATGGAAGCCCTAGGATGAAGAAGGGCTTCATTTTAGAACTGTCAGAAGAGCTGCCCTTGCCTGTCAGTCAGTCCATGTACATCCCCTGCACCATTTGTTTGTGGTCAAACAACTATGAAGTCTGACATCGTTTCCTTCTTTATTTTGTATTGCTTACAATTCCTTTATTGTTGAAAATTTAGGGTTTCTGCTTTTAGATGATATACACAACACTGACCCTAAATTCCTTGACACAACACTTTCAGTCCCTCCTGAAAATGTATTTCCTTCTTCCAATACAGTGGTTTCATACCTCAGTTCAATATTCCAACTGTATGTGAGAGAGTTGGATTTGACTAGAGTTGTGGTTGAGGCTAGGTGATGTTAGCAGGGAAAGGATTTATGCAAAGAATGATCAAAATGACTGACACAAGCATCAGATCAAGGAACCAATGAATGTTATGACTGGGAGCTCCTCAGTAGGGATAGTGAGCGGGTAGGTATAATCAGAAGGCATGTGCTTTAAGGGAACAGCAAGTCTTTAGGGGGAAGAGGGCACAGTGGTTTGTGTGTGACAGTGTGGAATAAAAAGGACACTTAGCCCAGCTCAAAACTGAGATGTATAAGGGATAGAGAGATCAACTCAATTTCCACTTGAATGGATTTCAGGGAACGATGTCACAGAAGAGAGAGCCAGATTCCTATTAGAGCAAAAAAGTAAAAGGAAACGTCTACCAAAGTGGTTGAGAATAAGGGAGCTTTTACTGATGAGCAAGGTGAGTCCCCAAATGAGTTATGAAAGAATTTCAGGGAATTTGTCATAAAAGAAGATGGAGCCAGATAGAGATTAGAATCTGCTGAAGGTGAAAGATGTCCAGCATTTCTTGGGACTGAAAATAAGAATGAAGACTGTAGAGGTTCACCATGGACTGGGAGGGGGAAACAGGTATGTAGGGAGCAGCGGGCATGTCTTGCTATGGACAGGCAGCTCCCTTCTTTGTTTCTGGCATGAAGGCCTTGAGGATAGCAGAGAAAAAATAGAAATATGTGCATTGGAATAATTGTTGCTTTGATAGGTAAAAATGTTTTTCAGTCATATGTGTATTTATAAAATCAAGATCAAATGTACATAGTTTCCTATTTGCTTTTGTAACTTCTACTTTATATCATACATATGCCATTAATTATTCTTTTTACCTATGATTTTTTAAATAGCTGTATATGTAATTTATTTAACCATATCCTTATTATTGGAGAATTAAGTTGTTTCCATAAATATAGAATATATAAATTTTACCCAAGCAATATGTCACTGAAAATACATTTAGAAATGGAGTTATGAACACTGGGGAGGGTGCCAGTATTTACTGTCAAATTTAAATAAGTATGTTAGATTTAAGGCTCTTTAGAGGCAAAAAATTGAAATGAGATCTATAGAAGTCAAATTCAGAATTGTTAGAGGTTAGTCAGTTCCCTAACTTTTTTTTATGGAACCAGATTTACCTTTAGATCCAAGGATGTTCGTTCTAGAGAAAATGAATTTCAAAATTTGCAAAGATAAGTCAGGGTCATAGAGGAGACGCTGTGAGTCAGCAACATTTGGAGTTCAGAGATCCTGACCACATAAGGTCTGTGTGAGTCTGTGGAATGCACAGAAATTATATATGAAGGATGCTGTTGCCTTAGATTCCCCCATCCTATCTCTGGGTGTCACAGGGTTTTACTACGAGCCAGGTCATTGGGCCTAGAAAGGAATACAAAACTGATGGTTTTTGAAAAGTTAACTCTTCAGGATACTGAGATACAATATAATGCTTGGGGGGAAATTCTGTAGTATATATGTCATTAATCTTTTTATGAGAAGTCTGTCTTCAAGCCTCCACTCCCTAATCTTTATCTAGGCTGTTTTTATGGTCAGGATTATTTATCTGTGCCTTAATATCATTGGATTTGGTGGGATTTAGTGAACAAAAATTTTCTCTCTCTCTTTTTTTTAAGACTTATTTATTTCACAGAGAGAGAAAAAATGAGAGAAAGAGAGAACAAGGGGAGGGACAGAGGGAGAGGGAAAGATTCTTAAGCAGACTCCCCAGTGAGTGCAGAACCCAATGAGGGGCTCAGTCTCACAACCCCATAATCCTAAACTGAGCTGAAATCAAGAGTCAGGAGGATGCTTAACACAGTGAGCCACCTAGGAGCCCTGTGAACATTCATTTTCCAAATTGGATCTGGGTGAGAGTTGGACATTCTAGTGTGGGGGTTTAATTATGGAGAGTGCAGGAAATATTTTGCCTTCATATGTTACCAATAAGCCATTGCTTATCAACTAGGATGATTTTGTCCCTCTTCTCCCCAAGGAACATTTGGCAATGTCTGGAGACATTTTTAATTGTCACAACTTGGGGAGGGTGCTACTGTCATCTACCAAGTGGAGGACAGGGAGGCTGATGAACATCCAACAGTACACAGGACAGTCCCCACAAGGAGTTCTCCAGCACCAAATGTCAATAATACTGATGTTGAGAAACCATGGTATCAGCATTCTTCTGTAACAGCTAGTGCTTTAGAGGGTTCTAATGTCATTTTATTTTATGACGTATTTTAGATAATCTTAAGTATTCTCAGTAGCTGTTGGGATGTCTCAGTCTTCCTCAAGGACTTTTTGTACATTATTAAATATATATTGTGCTTATATGTAATGGTTTCCTTACTCTCTGTTTTAACTGATATGTGAAAGGTGAGAGTTGAGTTTGCCTCTACTGAACATCCTACTTATACAACATTTTTCTGCTTACATAATTTGTTCTACAGGTTGAGAGAAGAAGGGTGTTCTTCCCCTGTAATTTCCAAAACATAGACTTTTATTTTCTTTCTTGAAACAGCAACCATGTCTACTAGCAGAGGCTTCTGGGTGACTCAAAGAACAGCAGTCAGATTCACAGCAGGAGGCAAATGCTTTACTTGGAGAAGTCTTCCCTAATGAATTTTGCTACAACCTTGACAGGGCAGAAAACAGTTACAGTAGCAGAAACATCTTGCTCCTGGCTGGTGGGGGAGGAGGAGAGTATAAATTTAATACTATTTCTCAATCCCGACTCTCTTCCTTTTGTTTTCTTTCTGCCTCCCATCTCTCCCAGCATGTATGCCCAGTTTGGCCGGAAATTAACAAGTTTTGGTTAGAAGCTATCAGGATAAAATTCAGCCTGTATGGACAAAAGTTTTCATTATCTGGTCTCCACTTATCTCCCTTACTTCTCATCTATACTGGGCTCCAAACACAATCCCTAAAAACAGTGATTTCCTGAGTGGACATTAAAATAAAAATTAGTGGTGAAAATTGTGCACCCAATTCCAACATGGGTGGGGAGGGAATGGGGTTTTGCCACACCACCAAGCAATTCTCAGACATCAGCTGGGTGTCCTACAATTAAACTTGGTCTGTACACTGTCTTTCCAGAGATAGCATCAGATTCCACAGGTTAAAAGTTAACCCTACAAGCCTGCTTTCCACTTTCAAATGCCAACCCCAAGCCCAGGTTGTTACCTATACTTATGACAGACTAGCTATAAATTGGGGGTTCTCATGACCTCTTTCCTGGGTTTGATTAATTTACCAGGGAAGCTCACAGAATTTGGGAGACCCATTTATTCACTAGATTACCTGTTTATTACAAAGGATATTAAAGGACATGAATCAACAGCCAGATGATGAGATGAGATACATAGGATGAGGTCCTGAGCAAAGGACCTTCTGCCCTTGTGGAGTTTGAAGCCCAGAATGGTGGCACGTGGAAGTGTTCCGGTTCCACAACCTGGAAGCTCTCTGATCCTTATCCTTTAAGTTTTTATGGAGGCTTTATTACATAGGCAGGCTTGTTAAATCATTGGCCATTGTTGATTGTTTCAACCTCTAGTCCCTCTCTCCTCCCCAGAAGTCAGGGGGTGGAACTGAAAGTTCCAACTGCTCTATTCTAGGTTGGTTCCTTTGGCAACCAGCCCCCATCCTTAGGTGCTTTCCAAAGTCACTTCAATAATGTAAACCCAGTTGTGGTGAGAGGGCCTTGCTGTGAATAACAAGTCATTCATTTCATCTTTACGGCTCTGAAGCAATTTCTGGAAATGAGGATAAGAGACCAAATATATTATAACAAAAGAGGTACCCACTGCTCTTATTGCTCAGGAAATTCCAAGGGTTTTGGGAGCTGTGAGCCAGGAACTATGGGCAAAGACTAAATATATATGAGAAATGTCTTGGTCATCTGCAATGACCAAATATATATTTCCCTATAAAGCACAATATTGCACAGATGTGCATTAATGAATGTAAAGATTTCTGGGACCACTTTGCAGATATTCTGACAGGGATAGACCCTCAGGATCATATCCTTAAGAAAACCCCTGGGTAATTCTGATACAACTCCACTGGAATTTGTAATCCATTGCCCAAATATTTCAGACCTTTCTGTAAATCTTCTCCTTAGCTCATGCTCCTTCCTTTGCCCAGACCTTGCTTTTAACCTTTGTGGTGTCTTTCCTGTACTTCCCAGGCCTTCTTACCTCTTCCCCTTTCTGTGTCCCCATAGCAACTTGCACTTCTGTTATTAAAGCAGATATAATGATGCATAGCCATTCAGTGAGCTACATTCATTTCCTGGATAGATTGTTGCCTCCTTAAGGAATAGATATTTCCTTAAAAAAATCAGTACAAAGAATGTCTCTTTATGACAGTTTGCACCAAACTAGGTGTATCAGTCATCTCAAGCATCACACTGAAATCCTGGAGGCCAGGGCTTCTGGCCATAAAAAAAATAAAAAAATAAAGATTAAAAAGTAATTGAAAATAAGAATTGAAAAACTATCCTAAAAGAAACTTAGTCATTTAGAAATCACTTTTTATTTATTTATTTATTATTTATTTTTTTAAAACAAGGAGCTTTATTTATTTTTTTTTTAAGATTTAATTTATGTATTTGACAGAGATCACAAGTAGACAGAGAGGCAGGCAGAGAGAGAGGGGGAAGCAGGCTCCCTGCTGAGCAGAGAGCCCGATGTGGGGCTTGATTCCAGGACCCTGAGATCATGACCTGAGCTGAAGGCAGAAGCTTTAACCCACTGAACCACCCAGGCGCCCTAGAAATCACTTTTTAATTCCTTTCCCAAAAATGGAAGTCACCATTAGCACTAAGATTAATGGAAATTTTTAAATACATAAGGAAATGCATGAATCATAAATAATAATATATATAATAAAGAATAAATAATGAAATAGGTATGTAAAATGAAACCAGTCGACACACACATGCTCGCATGCATATGATTGGAAAGAAAGATACTAAATATATCACAATTTTATAATGAGATTTGATAAAGTTAACTTGTCTCTCAGTATCCACAAAATGAAGGCAGTGCCAATGACCTGTTCCGTGTTACAAATCTAAACTTAAGTCAGCCTGAACTTATGGGAAATACCTATCAAGGAAGCCTAAAATATACAATCACAATCTTCCAACTCAGTTTAGCTAGCCTACCTTACCCTAAAATAGGACCTCATGGTTGTATAAGGAAATCCTCGTCCCCTCAGCCAATCATGCCCTGTTTTCGAGTTACCCTTTCTGATGTTCTGTAAAACTTACTTTTGCCCAAAATACTCTGGGAGGAATGCTCCTGTCTTTGCAAGGCACTGTACACCCCCCCGCCCCAATTCTCAGATTGTTTTTCCTTGAATAAAGGACGTCAAACTCATTACTAAGTTGTTTTAGTTTTGTCATTTGACAGGTCAACTAAATTTAAGATACACTTTTTATATTGGAAGGACAATGTAAGTTGAAAATAAAAGGCTTACTTATCCCTGTTGAAATGGAGGGAAGATGTTTCCCTCTCCTCCCTTTTCTTAGAACATTTACCTTAGAAAACATGTGATTCTAAGTATTTTCTCATCTCTTTGAGATGTATGTAAAGTTTTTGAAGACTAGAAAGGCCTTTTGTCAGCTTTATAACCAGAAATGCCTTTCTCAAGAATGTGGAGCTATCTCTTTGAAATGCAAGCATCAAAGGAGAGCACCCCTATCTTCCAGTTTCCTTGGGAAGGTAGGAGCCTAACTTCCAAGACACAAAGCTACATTATGTCATAAAGAGTCTGTTTTCCAACTTGGGTCACTCCACTTAGCAGGTAATGTTAAGATTAACTATGTGGGACAATGGAGTTGTCAAGTCGTCTTACTTGAGGACTAGTTATCATTTATCTTAAAGACTGGCTTTATTTTTTCAGCTATGTAAAAGGGTAAGATTTCTTTCTGTCCTTGCAGCCTGTGATGTGTGTTATGTCTGTGTTTGCATCTTACTCAATAATAAAACTGCTTCTCATTCTCTGCTACATTCCTGAAGAGGATTTTAGGGTTGGGAGGTTTTGTTTTTAATTACATTTCCCCAGTGATATTTGTTTAATTTGTACATATTCTACAATGAACTGTTTATTTAAATGTGAAGTAGAAATTTCCTTAGAATATTTTTGTTCTTTGCCAGGACAGCAAACTTCCTACTCCCCATTTTTACTAAAAGATATCAAGAGAAGGAAGTGTAGTGGGCCAGGAAAGGAAGGATAGTGGGAGAGGGATGGATATCAAACATTTATTTTGTGCATTTTGTTGACTGCCAAGTATGTGTATTGTAATGTGTAGAAATGTGAGAACAATGGTAAAAAGTCATGGTTCCCACTTAGAAGAATGGCTTAGTCTAATTGAAGACATGGACTTGTTCTCTAGTCATACAAGAAACTAAGGAAGGTGGTAAAGACAGACTCATTTACCATGGGCTGAGGAAGTGAGAGTTTATCATCAAGCTCTAAATTCGAATGTCCCAAATTTTAAGAGAAAGGACATGCTTTGTTGACTGACAATTCTAAAACCAAGACAAAGACAGTCTTCTCCAATGATGACAATGAATGGTTGAAATAAAGAATATTTTTCTTGTATAACTAGATTATATATATTTTTTTCTTTTCAGTATTCCACAATTCATTGTTTATGCACCACACCCAGTGCTCCATGCAATACAAGCCCTCCATGATACCCACCACCAGGCTCACCCAACCCCCAACCCCCTCCAAAACCCTGTTTCTCAGAGTCCACAGTCTCTCATGGTTTGTCTCCCCCTCCGATTTCCCCCAGCTCACTTCTCCTCTCCATCTCCCCATGTCCTCTGTGTTATTCCTCACGTTCCATAAGTAAGCGAAACCATACAATAACTGACTATTATTTTAAAACCAGTTGTGAATGGCTAAGTTCCATATACATGGGATCAAGATATCAAGTGCCAGGATACACTCTTACTAAGAATTCTCTATCCTAACTCAAAATGGCTCATAGATCTAAATGTAAAGCATAACACTCCAAAGTTTTAAGAAAAAATATAGGAAAAAAATCTTTGTGGCCTGAGGTCAGGCCAAAAGTTCTTAGCCATGAAAATAGCAAAACTACCTATATATTTAAAAAATGACAATAATAAATTGGACTTTTGGTCTATGCATGCCTGCAAAAAAACCCAGAATGAATATGCAAGCTACAGTTTGGGAGAAATGTTTGCAGGTCACATATCTGAGAAAAGACTTGTGTTAAGAATATGTAATGAGCTTTCAAAGGCAACAGAAAGAAAGCAAATAATCCAATTTGAAAATGGACTAAATTTTTGCCTTCAAGTTGACTTTGTCTGATGCTAGTGGAACCACACCAGCTCTTTTTTTTTTTTTTTAATAACATCTGCATGGCATATTTTTTCATTTGTTTATTTTTTGGTCCCTTTCTTCTTATATTTAATATGTTTAAGGTAAGCAACATACAGTTGGGTTTAAACAATCTTTTCCTTTTAATATTTTATTGTATTCCTATTTAGTGACTTATTTAATCTTTAAATTGAAAGATATAATAAATCATCTTATGCTTTATTTTTTTTCTTGTTCCATGTTGTTTTTTCTCCTCTTACTGATGTTCTCTAAGATTAGTTAAGATTTTTAAAAGCATTACTATGTTTCTTCCTCCCACATTATAATTTGTTAGTGTATCTCTTATTTCTTATTTTATTGCTATCCTAGAGCCTATGACACACAATTTATGTCCTTGACTTATTGTAGTTCTTTTTAAGTTGACATTCGACTAATTCTCAGAACATTGAGGTATGTAAGAACTCTTTGACTGCATTCCCTGTATTATTGTCTTAATTTTTTAAATATATTTTCAACTTCAGAAGACATTCTTTTTTTAAAAAGATTTTATTTATTTATTTGATAGAGAGCATGAGTGGGAGTAGGGGGAAGAGGAATAGAAGGAGAAGCAGACTCTCCACTGAACAGTAAGCCCCAATATGGGGCTGGGATCATGATCTGAGCCAGGACCATGATCCCAGGGTCATGATCTGAGCCAAAGGCAGATGCTCAACCGACTGAGCCATCCTGGTATTCCCAGAAGACATTCTTTTTATTACTTTACACAACCAGTACAAAATTAGATTTAGGCATATATTTAACCTTTATGGTACTTTTCATACCTTTCTGTATTACCATGATTTCAAATCTAATAAATTTTCTTCTGTGGGAGAATTTCTGCCTCTATTATTATTTTTAGTGTGATTATCCCAGTGAAATATTCTCTCAATTTCTGTTTTACTAAACATATGATATTTGCCTGCATTTTTTCATTCATAGTTCTTGATTTTAACAGATTACATTAATTTTAACTATGTTTTAGAAGGAAATTTTCAATAGTCATGGAATTCTAAGTTGGCAGTTGTTTTTTCTCTCTCTCTTTTTTTTAAAAGATTTATTTATTTATTTACTTGACAGGCAGAGATCACAAGTAGGCAGAGAGGCAGGCAGAGAGAGAGGAAGGGAAGCAGGCTCCCTGCTGAGCAGAGAGCCCGATATGGGGCTCGATCCCAGGACCCTGAGATCATGACCTGAGCTGAAGGCAGCGGCCTAACCCACTGAGCCACCCAGGCACCCAGTTGTTTTCTCTTTAAACTTTAATAAATTTATTCCTCTGTGGTTGGCTTCCATCATTTCTGTTAAAAAGAAAGTTGTCAGTATTTTATTTGTTTCTTTATAGGAGCTTTCTCTAAAAGCTTTTAAGGTATTCTTTTTTTCTTTGGTTCTTAGCGGATGTTACTGATTTAGTTTTCTATGTATTTGTGTTGCATAAATTTTTTAGAACATCTTAAATCTGTGATTTTGATGTGTTAGATTAGTTTTGGAATATTTTAAGCCAGTATCTCTTCTAAAATTGCTATTCTCTCTCTCTCCTTTTTCCTAGCTTTCCAGTAACACATATGTTAGAATGTTCATATGTCCCATTCATTCTTACAGTTTACTCTGTATTTTTTTCCTTTGTGCTGCTGTCCAGATCTTTTTTGTTACCTTTTTTTGTTTTGTTTTGTTTTCCTTGAGAGAGAGAGAGGGAGAGCACACAGGAGCAGAGGGACAGAGAGAGAGGGAGGGAGAGAATCTCAAGCAGACTCCACATAGCGCGGAGCAGGATGTGGGGCTTGATCTCATGACCTAAGATTATGACCTTAGTCAAAATCGAAAGTTGGACACTTAACCAACTGGGCCACCCAGATGCCCCTTGTTACCTATCTTTTTAAAAAAAATTGAGATATAATTGGCAATAACATTATGTTAGTTTCAGCTGTATAGCATATGATTCAATATTTATGTATATTACTAAATGACCAACAAAATAAGTCTAGTTAACATCTATCACCATACATTGTTGCAAACTTTTTCTCGTGTTGAGAAGTTTTAAGATTTATATTCTTAACAACTTTTAAATATATAATACAGTATTTATTAACTATAATCATCATGCTATACATCCTCAGGACTTATTGTAGAATTGGAAGTTATATCTTTTGACCACCTTCACCCATTTTGCACCATCTGCCATACCCCCATTCCACCTCCCAACCCATGGCAACCACCAGTCTGTTCTCTGTATCCATGAGCTCTTGTTACTTATTTTTTGATTTGCTAATTCTCTCTTCTGATATTTCTAATCCTCTAGCAACTTAATTCTTAAATTCTGTCAACTTAGTTCTTAAATTCAGGTACAGTGTTTTGTGTGTGTGTTGAAATTACAGGTG
Organism: Enhydra lutris kenyoni; assembly: GCF_002288905.1. Classification (NCBI taxonomy): domain Eukaryota; kingdom Metazoa; phylum Chordata; class Mammalia; order Carnivora; family Mustelidae; genus Enhydra; species Enhydra lutris. Next base: position 43,744,964 of record NW_019154101.1, read on the forward strand.
TTTTAAAGCGCATGTCTTATAATTCCAATATCTTAGTCATTCGAGGGCTTGTTCTTTTGTTTTCACTCATTTGGTTCTGCTGCCCAGCATATTTTTCCTCCTTTGTTTTTGTTTTTGTTTTCATTGTGGTAAATGTATATAACATAGAGCTTGTCATTTTAAATATTTTAAGTGTACAGTTCATTAATTATATGTACAATGTTATTCAACCATCACATTATCTATTTTCAAAACACTTTCATCATAGAAACAGAAATTCTGTACCCATTGAGCAAGAACTCTTCATTCCCTCTACCTCTCCTTCCTTTTAGCCTCTAATGTATTTTCTGTGTTTGTGAACTAAACCACACAATATTTGTCATTTTATGTCTGGCTTATTTCACTCAGCATAAAGTTGTCAGAGTTCATCCATATTGCAGCATGTATCAGAACTTCATTGCTTTTTAGAGCTGAATAGTATTTTGTTATATGTATATACCACATTTCATTTATCTATTTTTCTGTTGATGGACACAGGAGTTGGTTCCAATTTTTGGCTGTTATGGATAATGCTGCATTGAACATATACTTGTATCTGTTAAGTCTCTGGGAAATACATCTAGGATTGGAATTCCTGGGTCATGTGGTAATTCTATGTTTCACTTTTCGAGAAACTACAAACTGTTTTCCAGAGTGGCAACACCATTTTACATTCCTATTAGCAATGTATGAGGGTTCTAATTTCCTTAAATCCATGCTATCACTTGTTATTATCTGTTTTATTATTATTGGTATTGGTACTATTATTTTCATCATCATCATCATCATTATTATAGCTGTCTGAATGGGTGTGCAGTTGTGTCTTATTATAGTTTATATTTTCTTTACTGTAATAACTAATGATCTTAAGCATCTTTTCCTTTCCTTATTGGCTCTTTATAGATCTTCTTGGAATATATGTCAATTTAAGTCTTTTGTCTGTTTCTTCATTAGATTATTTGTTGTTAAGTTATAGGAATTCTGGAAGTTAAACCCACATGCCAACACCAATGCCATAAAGCTTTTCCACAATGTTTTCTTCTAGGAACTTTCAGTTTTAAGTCTTCAAATCTTTAATACATCTTGAGTTGATTTTTGCGTATGATTCAAGATAATGGTCCACATTTGCATGTGGGAATCCAGTTTCTCCAGCTTCATTTGTTGAAGAGACTATCCCTTCCCATTGTGTATTCTTGATACCCTTGTCAAAGATTAGTTGACTTTGACTGTATGTGGGTGAATTTCTGGACTCTCTATTCTCTTATATTAGTCTATCTGTCTTTACATTAGTATTGTGCTGTTTTAATTCTTGTAGTTTTATAATATGTCTCTAAAATAGGCAGTGTGTGACTTCTAGTTTTGCTCCTTTTTCCTCAAGATTGTCTTAGCTCTTCAGAATTCTTTATGGATCCATATCAGTTTTTGGTTTTTGTTTTGTTTTGTTTTTTGTCTTTTTTTTTTTTTTTTTTTTTTTTGAGAGAGAGAGAGAGAGAGAGAGCGAGAGCATGAGCAGGAGGGGAGGAGCAGAGGTAAGGAAGAGAGAACCCCAAGCAGGCTTCATGCCCAGTGCGGAGCCTGATGTGGGGCTTGATGTCAGGACCCTGAGATTATGACCTTAGCTGAAATCAAGAGTTGGATGCTTAACTGACTGAGCTACCCCTGTGCCCAGTTCCATATCAGTTTTAGATTTTTTTTGTCATTGGGATTTTGTTGGGGATTGCATTGAATCTGTAGAACATTTTGGGTAGTGTGGCTATTTAAAATATACCTTATTTGTATAACTGCTTTACAATAGTCAACTGAATGATGTTCCTTAATTTGACCAATCCTATGTTACTGCAATTTAGGTTTCTAGTCTTCTGATGTGAAAACAGTGCTGCTATATCTATCCAAGTTACCTCAAAAATATAATTTATATTTTTGATAACATCAAATTATCTTCCACTGAGCTTGTAGCAATTGACTCCTTTCATTAGTCTGTGTCAGTGCCCATTTGAATACCCCTTTAACAGTATGTTGTCATTCCTTTTGACTTTTGTCAATCTTACGGGTAAAGATGTTATCTCAGAGCAAGCATACTCCTAATAAACTCTATTTTTTATTATATAATAAAAATAATAACAAAAAAAATGCCACAATGGCTACTGTGTACTAGGCACAGGTATGTTTCTAAGTTCTTTGTAATTCTTAACTCTTAATCCTCAGGCCTACCTTTGAGGTAAGCATTGGTTTATTCTTACTTTATAATGAGAAAACTGAGGCAAAAAGATGAGATAATCTCCCCAAGGTCCTCAGATGTGAGGGTACCACTGAAACGGGATATTAGACTTCAGAGTTTGTGTTCTTCATAGGGTGGCTGGGACCCAAATAATAGTTCTAGGTATAATCTCAAGATAAGAACTACTTTCCTTATGGTAAAGTAAGGTATTTATAACTGTTTACATTCTTTCTTCCTTTAACAACTGAGTGTATTATTAGAAGCCATTAGAACACCCACATTGTATTAATTTGCTGTGGCTGCTGAAACACATTTCCACAAACTGGTGGCCTAAAACAACAGAAATGTTTTCTATCATTGTTCTGGAGTCCAAAGTATAAATCACAGTGTTGGCAGGGCCACACTCCCTCTGAAGGGGAATACATTCCTCGCCATTCCCAGTGTGAATCCTGGCACGTCTTGACTTAGGGCTACATCGCTCCACTGCCTCCCTTCATGGTCACAATGCTTCCTCTTCTGTATGTCTTCCCCTCTATGTTCTCTTTTGTTCTCCTTCTGTCTCTCTCTTAAAAGGTTACTTGTGATTGATTTAGGACTCACTTTGATTATGCAGAATAAGCTCCTTCTCTTAAGATCTTCAACTTAATCACATCTTTTGCAGTGTAATGTACTGTTCATTCTTTTTCTGTATAAGGTGATATTCATAGGCCCAGGGATTAGGACATATACAAATCTTTTGAAAAGAGGCAAATTTAAACCACTAAGCACATTTTCCATTCACCTCAAATACCTTGAACCTCTTTCCTCTTCATTCATCCATCTACTTACTCTAAAATGTTCATGAAAGGTCTGCCATGTGGCAGACATTATTCAACATGCCAAGGAAAGAACAATGAATAGAACAGATAGCAACTCTGTCTTCATAGTGCTTACATTTTAGCTGAAGGAGCCAAATATATAAGCAATACATAAAATATGTAGAGTGCCATAAAGTGGTAAATGCTGTGGGAAAGAGTAAAGAAGGGAGGAGGCAGAGGACATGCTGTGGGAAAGGGGGGTGGAAATTTAAGTATGATAGGCCTTTCTGAGAAAGCCGACAAATGGCTTCTCCAAAAGAGACCAGGTTTGAATCCCTAGGACTTGTAAATGTTATCTTACATGGCAAAGGCTTTCTTGATGTGAGTAAGTTAAGGATCTAAAGCAGGGGAGGTTATACGGGATTATCCTACAAATGTCTTTGTAGGAGAGAGACAGAGAGGATATGATATACACAGAAGAGGGTCCAATGTGAACATGGAGGCAGAGATTTGCATGGCACAGCCACAAACCGAGCTTCCATGAGAAGCTGGAAGTTGTAAGGAAATAGTTCTCCCCAAAGTCTTTGAAAGGAGTACGGTCCTGTTAATTAACACCTTGACTTTGGCCGGATGATTTTGGACTTCTGCCGGCCAGAACTCGGAGAGAATGAATTTCTATTGTTTATAGCCACAGAGGTTGTGGTAATTCTTTACAGTAGCTGCAGGACATGACTACAGGGACATTAGCACACATCCCTAAAGGAGGTGATGGAACAAACCGGGCATGTATGTGGGGACTGAGAACTCTTGACGGAGAGAAACTTCATGTCCATCAGCCTTGAAATGGTAGCATGCCTGCTGCCATGATTGAGGAAACATTAAGGCAGCCATCGAGGCTCAAGAGCAGTGAGCAGGGATAGGGCAGTGGGAGATGAGACCAGAGAGGTCAGAAGACTTGAGGATTTGGTGGTAATGTTCATTCGAACTCCATTTGAGAAGAGAAGTCCCTGAAGGGTTTTGAGCACAGGGATGATAAGGTCTGTTCTTTTCTTTGAATAGCTCTCAATTTCTACCGAAAGAAAACATGATCACTCTGTCTGTGGTATTGTAATGGACTACAGGGGGCCACAGGCAGTAGCAGGACCCATTTAGGAGGCTAATACTTACGTGTGGTAGGCGGCTGTTGCTATGAGTTTACAGCTTATAGATGTTGGTTGGAGATAAACACAGCTGAGTGTTACAACACTGGAAGTATGCTTTAAAACCTTTCATCATAGGAGGTTAAGATGTTATGTATCTATTAGTTCAATTTCATCAAGGGGCAATTAGTTTTCCTAACAGCAAATACTTCATACACAAGAGGGGTGGTAACATTTACTTAAAAGGCAACTACTAGGGGCGCCTGGGTGGCTCAGTAGGTTAAAGCCTCTGCCTTCGGCTCAGGGCATGGTCCCAGGGTCCTGGGATCGAGCCCCGAATCGGGCTCTCTGCTCAGCAGGGAGCCTGCTTCCCTTCCTCTCTCTCTGCCTGTCTCTCTGCCTACTTGTGATCTCTGTCTGTCAAAAAAATAAATAAAATCTTTAAAAAAAAAAAAGGCAACTACTAGTGTTTCAGCTGTGATTATTTCTGATCAACATTGTGAGGGAGGCTTTGCAAATGGATGTTAGAAGGGAATTTTCATGGGTGAATTTAGTTGCTTCTTAATAAGCATAATGTGTATGCCTATAAATTAAGTGTGAATTTGGTTGTATGTGACATATACAGATTGGTCAATTATTTTAGACTTCCCACTACTGCTTGTGTAGGATACTAGTCAGGGAAGCTTTTTACTTATCTTTCAGAATACCATTCAAGACATCCTAATGTAGTCATGGGTTAGCCTATTTTGGTTGGTTGTGTCAAATATTACACTGAGTTCTGCTTCTAAAATATTGTTGGGAGAGAAAAACCTTTTATGCAAAAAGTGGTTGCTTAATCTGAGAAAACATGTAGCTGGGTCTTCATCAAGCTGACAGGAACAAGGTATATGAGTGTTTTTGTGCCTACTTTTCAATAAGGATTTAACTTATAAATGGCAGTGGCAGAATTTAGTCTGAGATTTGTTTTCATTGAAAACCAGGCATTGTGATTATATGGGAGTAGATGTCTTTTATCTTCCTTAGCAGCAGCTGAGGTTCAAGAGAGTATTTTAATGAAGTTTTCACAGTAAAAATTCACATGCTGAGCATATGCAAATCGCTTTGAACTAGAAGGGGTCCCCTCTCTCAGTTTAAAAATGGAGATTCAGATTTTATTTTTTTTCCCCTTGATACCTAGATATTAATGTTATCTATTATCTATCAGAGGCACTCTGATTGCCATCCATCTAATGATTTTCCCAAAGCATATTTTTGTGTAAAATTTGAACAGAACATAGATCCCTGCTTACTAAAGAGCATTCTTTATACTTTATAGCATGCAAAATGTTAAGAGCATGGGTAAGTTTTCCTCATTTTATATATAAGGTAATAATGGTTTAGAGAGAGTAAGTCACAAAACCTAAAAACATATTTTATTGGAGGAAGGAGATTCCAAAGAATTTATTCCTTATACTGTAAAATAAAATTAATACAGAATAATGGCTATAATATCCTGAAACAATGATGAAACAAAATAACAATTTCAAAATCCATACATATAGAATCATTTAAAATATTCTCAATTCGGGGATAAAAAGATATTATATGTTTAAAAAAAATAAAACTTAAATAAAAAAAATAAAATAAAATAAAATAAAATATTCTCAATTCGTAAAATGAATTCTAATCATTCCCCAGTTTTTTTTGCTTTATATATTTGGATTTGAAATACAGAAATGAAGTTGTGGGGGGATGTGAAAATGTGTGTCCCTTGCACTGTATTCTTGGACATGCAGAATAACACACATCCTTTGCTCTAGCTGGGGGATCTTTCTAAATCTATGCTTTAATAATTATATTCAATAATTATAATTTACATATTAATAATATTTTAAATTAATAATCCTAGTAATAGACCCGATTTATTGATTATCCACTTTTTTATAGAAATAATTTAATCCTTAAAATAATCCCGAGACTATATGTTATTTTCCGTAAAAGGGAATTCAGGTTAAGACTAGATAAATTGATTGCCCAGGTCCACATAGCTAGAGAGTGGTAAAGTTAGAACTATAACAAAAATCTTCTCTGAACTGTGTTTCCATATTCTCTTCATTAAATCATGATGGTTAATTACAGTAACCCTGAGAAGTGGACAGAGAAGCCAGTGTTACTCATAAAGCAACAGAGAAGTTAGTGTTATTCGTAATCCGTATGTGAAGAAAATGAGATCATGCCTTAAATGGCAGAACTAGTTAATAGTAGAACTGGCCTTTAACTAAGACTCCCACTCGCTGAGTGGTGCTCTTTCCTTGGACCCCTCCGTGGCTCAGTTGATGATATATACTTTTGCTCTTTTTACCATTTCAAAGTAGGCACCCTGTAAAATCTTCCCTTTAATTTCCATTCCTGAATACTTACGAATAAAATGACTTCTAAATCTCTGATTAAATAGGGAAATCTCGACAGTTCACTTTCTTACTCATTTTATCTTCTTGAGCTTTGCAAATTTGAGAAAATCCATTAGACAAATACATTGAGCAAAGTCACTTTAATCCACTTTCTTTAAACAGGGATTTTTATTGAACAAAGCAGGGAATTGGCCCTATCAAACTTTTATTTCACTTTATTGTGAATCCTCTAAAAATGCCCCTAATTTCCCTGAGGAAACTGGTTTACAGATGGTCTATTTTTCTTTATGTAATCATGCACGATTAAGAGGATACGTCGGTTTTTTTTTTAGAGAGCTCTCCAATGTAAAAAGTAAACTCCATCTCATTTATACATACAAACACATGGTTTACCATACTGTTGCACTAAATGCTCTCTTAAGAGTGAAACTGAAGGGGCACCTGGGTGGCTCATTGGGTAAGCCTCTGCCTTTGGCTCAGGTCATGATCCCAGAGTCCTGGGATGGAGCCCCACATCGGGCTCTCTGCTCAGCAGGGAGTTTGCTTCCCCCCACCCTCTCTGTCTGCCTCTCTGCCTCCTGGTGATCTCTGTCAAATAAATTAAAAAAAAAAAAAAAAAAAGAATGAAACTGAAAGCCTTTGACTAATTTCTCACAATCATGATAAAGTCTCTTGCTTTTTGGAAATTTATATAAATTAACTCTACTTGGTATTTAATTGGAGGAGGGGAAGAAGAGAAAGAGAGAAGAGATGGGCAAGTAGAAGAGAAGGAGAAGTAGGAGGAAAAATAAATATATGTGTACATGTATCTACACATGTATGCCTACATATATAGGTACATATATGCAATATTTTTAACTAAACAAATATAATAGATATTACATTTATGTATTATATAAATATGCACATGTAAATATAAATGTTAACAAACTTTTGTATCCCATAAAACAAGGTTATCTGAAAGACATTTATCATTGTAGTAGGCAGAATTCTAAGATGATTTCCAAGATTTCTGGCTTCTGCATAATTCCTTCTCCTTGAGTATGGGTGGAACTTCTGAATAGATGGGATTGTCACAATTTGGTTACATTATATGATGAAGGTGAAGTGATTTTGCAACTATAATTAATGTCCCGAGTCAGTTGATTTTGAGTTAAAAAAAAAAAAAAAGATTATCCTGCCTGGGCTTTACATGATCAAATGAAAAGTCGTTAAAAGGGGGAGTATGGGGGTATCTGGGTGGCTCAGAGGGTTAAGCCTCTGCCTTTGGCTCAGGTCATGATCTCAAGGTCCTGGGATCCAGCCCAGCACTGGACTCTGCTTGGCAGGGGGCCTGCTTCCCCTTCACAGCACCCCCCACCCGCCCCTCTGCCTACCTCTCTGCCTGCTTGTCTTCTCTCTCTGTGGGGGGAGCGTGCTCTTCCTTAAGAGAGAGATTCCCTTGCTGGCTTTGAAGAAGTGTTAGGACAGGGTGTGTGAGAGGGTCACATGGCAAGGAACCAGGGGAGGTTGGTCCCTAAAGCTCAGAGAGTAGTAGTAACTGGCTGGCAGCCAGCAAGAAACCAGGAGCTCAGGGCCATGCCCGCAAAGAACTGAATTCTGACAATAATTATGTGAGCTTGACGGAAGACTTTGAACCCCAGAAATGAACAAAATCCAGAAGACACCTAGATTACAACCTAGTGAGACCCTTATCAGAGGATATAGTCGAACTGGGCCTGAACTCCTGACCCACAGGAACTGACAAAATGTGTGTTGTTTTAAGCCACTACGTTTGTGGTAATTTGTTACACAGCAATTAAAAATAAATGCAATGCTTTAACCAAAAATCATATATACCACATATTCTTGTAGGATCATATATTTCTGGAATCTAGGCTGTGGTAGGTGAATTATTGTAGCTCTTTCAATTCTCAAATTCTGGACTATAGGAGGTACGGCTCATAAACTCGAATGCATGCAGGATTTATGTGGTGATGTAGAATGAAGCAGTCCGGGAATGAGACACCGTTACCACTGAAGGGACACCACCTGCCTCGTTACAGTTTTTCAAACACTTTAGGTCAAATGAAATGATCAGAAACATTCTGTGGCTCTATAAATCTTGTAGACCAGAGATTGAGACCCTGCTTTAGGATATCCCACTGAGGTTAAGCCTCTGCCTTCGGCTCAGGTCATGATCTCAGGGTCCTGGGATCGAGCCCCGCATCGGGCTCTCTGCTCAGCACTGAGCCTGCTTCCTCCTCTCTCTGCCTGCCTCTCTGCCTACTTGTGATCTCTCTCTCTCTGTCAAATAAATAAAATCTTTAAAAAAAAAAAAAAAAGGATATCCCACTGAGGAAAATGATTAATGGACAGATGGCTTTTTGTATTTCATATCTGTAAAGTAAAATTTAAAACAATTTAGTCTTGTGAGGTGCCTGGCTGGCTCAGTGGGTGAAAGGCTCTGACTCTTGATTTCAGCTCAGGTCATGATTTCAGGGTCCTGGGATGGAGCCTGACATGGGTCTCCCTGGTCTATGGGGAGTCTGCTTCTCTCCTCTGTCTCTCTGCCTCTCCCCCAGCTCATGCTTGCTCTCTCTCTAAAATAAATAAATCTTAAAAAAAAACCCAAAAAACCAGAATAGTCTTTTTGTGCAAAGAACAAAGAAATCCAATATATAAACATTTATCAAATGTCAACTGTATAGGCAATGTTGTAATTACTGGGGTTAAAGATTTGAATAGACATTATTCTTAAGAAACAATATGCCAGATATATAGATGTTTAAACAAATAACAGCTGAGAAAAAATAAATGAATGTGTCCAAGTTGTATACCTGTTGTAAGATCCTTTTTATTAAACATTAAGGTATTTTGTATTTGACATCACAATAAATTTACATGATTAAAGTAGGTAATGGCTCATTTAAAGCTTAATCAAATGGCTCCAAAATCCTTAGCATTTTTATGTAAGATGACCCAAATTCTGAAAGTCTATTTACCACTAAATTATTGACCAAGTCATTATAAATAGAAGAAAAATGGACTAACATTTTTGTGATTCACAGTTAATTGGCTATGTTTCTTTTGACAATTTAAGTTTGACTTCTAAATAGTGTTGGCAAAGGATAAAATGATCACCTTGATTGGAATCATAAAGACATTTCCTTTGTGAAACTCAATTAGCTGTTGTTGGTGGTGGTTTTTTTTTTTTTTTCTGCCTCCTAAAATCATTTTCCTGTTGTCTGGATGCATCCTATATCAGCTGGTGTTTGTGACTTTTGGTATGCAACCAACATGTTTAATTAAGTTATTTTAAGGGATTAAAATATGCTGCGGCTTTCTAGCATTTTTTTGCCCAAAGTTCTCACTGCTTTTGAAAAACGTCTGCTTTATCATAGAGATGTGATAATGTCAAGGATAAAGAGGACTTTTTAAATGTTTTTATCTGAATTCTTTGAGAATTATTATAAAGCTTCATTTATTTACCAATATTTAGTAGCACTAAATTAATATGTATATAGGACTGAAGGCTAAGTACTGTATGTAAATACTGCATGTTATTTTCTCTTCACTTCCAGGCAGTTTCTTTTAAAGAATCTTTTTTATACAGGCAGTGGGTCTAGAAGCCTGCTATGTTGATTATGCTATGATTGCTTTGTAAATCACTCTTCCACGAGAATGTTGGTACTTAAAATGCAACAGAACCACTATTTCATTTTTTTTCCCCGTAGTTAGGCAATAATATTATCTGTTGAATAAGTAGATTGTATGATTAAAATGTATGTGAATATATAATGTATGTGATTTTCCACTTCTTAGTTTTTTTTCGTTTTGACAAACTGGTACAACTGCACTGGAACTTATTTTCTGGTCTTTATTGCTCTGACAGATACTTTTTTGCATCTCCCTTCTTTGTGAAATGCTTTCTAAATGATTAAAAGGACCTTCCGAGATGTTACATTCCTAGAGTCCATCTTCTCTTCATCTTTCTGTTCCCGCTATGCCCGCGATGATAAAGGAACTGAAAGAAGACACCACCAAATAAAAAGAAAATACCACAATAGGCTAGAAAAAACAAAGAACAAATCAGAGTAACATAGGAAAAAAAAAGAGAAAGCTACAGAAAATTAAAGCATGCTATTTATACACAGGGTCTTAGCATCCCAAGGATTTTACTTTTCTGTCCTGGCTTCTGCTCAACCAGGTAGTATAAATAAAAATTACTTTCAATCAATAGTATGGATATTCTTACATATTCTAAGTCATAATTTAGCCCTTGACTTGGATCTTTAAGTTGGGTTTTGAAGAACTCGGGGGAGATAAAGATCAGAGTTGTTCAGAGCAGTTTAGATAATCAAAGCTTGTTTAAGGTGGATTCATAGGACTTTTCAAAAAGATAAATGTCATTCTTGAACCAGAGACCCTACCATACCATACTACCTCCTGAGCAGTTTAGAAGGTCATCTCATGGTTCCTTTATTCCCTGGCAGTAACCCCTGAGAACTTGGAAGATTACCTGAGATACAGCTATCAAAAATATGTGCACAGAGTAGTGGCTCTTAAATACTATTCATTGGAATCCTTTGGGTTGCTGTTAAAAATTCAGATATGTGGGTCTTATCCAAGACCATGTAAACCTCAGAATTTCTGAGGAGGAATCCAGGGTATCAGTATTTTTTAAACTTCCCAAGTGATTCTGGTGTTCACCAGAATTGATTCTCAGTCAATCAAGGTCACCTCTGGCCCTTAGTCCTGCATTTCCTCAGTAACATATAGCTCCTCAAAGTCACTACTCCTTTTCCCAGAAACTATAATCTTAGAGAAGATTCCTGATTAGAACTCTGATTATAAGGGCCTTTATGAATATATCAAATATTTGTGAAGGATTTGTTTAAAGTATGTTCATCAGGCAAGTTGCTCATGGTGGTAAGTGAAATTGTGGGAAATTTCTTGGCCAAAGTAATGGTCAATGATGAATATTTGTTTGCTGCACTGAAAAAAATGACAAGACATAGAAATGGGCCATATATATTCTCAATTTAGTATTATAAAAATATATTAAAAGTTTTTATTCTTCATTAGCAATTGATGGTTTAGTGGTTTAGTCTACTCTTAGAAAAGAAGTATACCATTTCTTAGAATAGGTATTTCTTACTAGCTGACTCATTGGTAATGCTTTCAACTGGATTACTTCTATTAGCATATACACATGCTGTTATTTCTCATCTTAAAATAAAATATTTCTTGACCCTCCTTCATCTACTTCCAGTGACTCATTTCTCTGGTCCCTTCTATAGCAAAATTTCTCAAAAAGTAATATATACTTGTTCATTCTTGTTTCCCTTTGCCTATTTTCTCTGGAACAAATTCATCTGCTCATAACCCTTTAGATGGAAAGGTTACAAACACTGTACAGTTTATAATACTTATAGTTTAGAGAGGGTTAAATCCAATGACTCTTTTACTGACCAATCAACATAGTTTGGATAGAGTTGATCTCTATCTCCTTCTTCAAATATTTTCTTTACCTGGCTTCTAAGACCCAATCCATGCTTGCACTTTTCCTCATACCTCACTAATCACCCTTTGTAGCTGAGTTGCTTTTTTTTTTTTTCTTTTTTAACTGTCCTCTCTCTTTTCTCCAAACTCTGAATGTTGATGGGCTCCAGGACTTAATTCTAGGACCCTTTCTCTTTGCCCTTCAATTTCACACTTATATCCTCGCTTTAAAAACAACCTTCATTCTTGTGAAAACCAAATTTATGTCTCTCATCTAGATGTTTCATCATTCAGTCAACACTAGCCATGTAATAGTTACAAACATAATGTGTCCCGATTAAACTCCGTTCTCTTCTCCACTCCTGAAAGTGATTCTCCTTCAAGTGTACTCCCTCTCTTTAAATGACAACGCCAGGCCATTCTCCCAGTTACCCAGTGCAAACACATAAGAGTCTTGATGCCTCTCTTTCTCTCACATCCCATATCCAATCTGCCAGCAAAACCACTTTGTCTCTATATTCAAAATCAATTCAGAATATGACTACTTCTTACTGCTTTCATTTCTAAAATGCTGTTTAAAGCTACCATATTCTCTTACCTCAATCGCCTTCTGAATGTTCCTTATTTCTGCCCTTGCTTCCTATTCTCCTTATCATCTTACTCAGAGTAAAAACCAACATCTACCAAATTGTTTGTAAGACCCTCATTCTCTCTATACCCTTGCTCATTGCTATAAATTTTCACTGGCTCTTTGCTCTTCTTAGTTCATATCAGCCATGGACCACCTCAAGGCCTTGCACTTGTTATTCCCTCTGCCTCAGATGCTTTTACTTACACATCTACATGGTTTCCATCCTTGTTCAGCTCACCCTTCCAATAAATTCTTCCCTTGATAGCTTTTTTAAATTGCAACCTCCCTTTCTCCTCAGCACTCCTCCCCTTCCATGTTTTACTTTTATCCATAGTTTTTACCATCACCCTATGTGCAGATATCTTATGTATATTCCTCAATTAGAATGAGGTCCTTAAGGATATACATTTTATTTTGTTTTATTCATGCTGTATTTCTAGCACCTTGGACATTGCCTGGCACTTATAATGTGATTCATAAATCTTTGTGAATAGAAAATATCACATATGGAACCATCACTAGGTTCCTATCAGTGAAGTTTCTGGCTCTCAATCAGAAACACTATCTTGATTTTCATGTAAGAATTCAGAATGAAATGAAACATGAGGAAATCTCAGGGGCATAGATTTTTTTTTTTTAAACATTCAGTCTACTTACTAGCATTCTGTAGGGTCTCCACATTACCTTATGCTGTGTCTGCGGTTGTACAAAAGTATTAGAGGTTACAGAAATATGCCAACTGAAGCTTAAAGAAGAGTGTGCAGTGTTTTTTGAAATCCATAACTCTTATTTTCTGCTGTGCTTAATTTCAAAACCCGGAGCCATTATTAAACTTTATAAAGTATTTGTTCTTTTATCTGGGGACCATATTGCTATCTATCTCTCTATTTAGTTTGTATGTGAAAAAATAAAAAAAAAAGAACTCTAAAATCTTTTCATCAAATTATACTCTGGGGATCCTGTTCCTGAGAAATTTTTATCTTGATTCCAGTTGTCAGGCGAGCCCAACTATACTTTCCATCAATGTAAGAACTAACTGAAAATATTATTGAGATGGTGTTTTCATCAAGTTCCCAAAGGTGATCAGAAATTCCTAGTACTGTATATTAAGGGTTTCTGTGATTCAGACACAGATGATCTAGTATAATAGGGCTTCTTGGGGTGACAGGGATAGTGTTGTTTTTTTTTTTTTTTCTTGCCAGGTGTAAGAGAAACTATTTTATTGCTGCTGTTATCAGCATGTTCTCTGATTGTATAATGCAGGTGAGGCCATATCCAGGTCATAGGGATGGTTTCATCTTGCTTGTATAGCAGAGACATTTATACCTGACTGTGTAAACTGATGTCGCCTATTATTGCGTTCGTGGGAGTTAGTAAGAAGTGGCAACATTGAAGGATGATTTTCATTACCACTCCTCTTGCCGTTGCTCAAGCCATATTGAGAAACTGTGACTTTCTTCAGGAACTTCCAATATCCAGTTTAAGTCTATAAACAGTTTCTGAGTGATGGATCTGAAAAAAAAAATAAATTTAGTAATTTTTGTGATCACTTTTTTGCTCACGGATCACCAAAAATATTGTGTGAAGAGTTGTGAACTTCTCAAATTGACCTCCCAAGGGAGAAAAATGGAATGGCTGATGCTATGTTGGTTTGCAGTATATGCCACTATGAAAGGACAATCTACAAAAATTAATGAGCTGCCTAACCTTTCATTGTTAGCTTTATGAAGTATGAGAGCAGAGTTGTGAAGATAAAATTTTTGTCAGTCTCTCTCAATTCTCCATTTGTATTGATTCTTATAACACCTCTCCTTGGCTTTCAAAGGTATCTTTTAGGTGCAATGAATAGTAACCTGACATAGCTTGATGGAGAGGGTTTCCATGAGAAGCATGGCAATCTAACAATTACATAGTGCTCATCATACAATTATACAGTGCTCAGATTATACAATTTATCATAAAGGATTGGTTTGGGATTATTGGACTCTTCACAGTAAGTAACCTGTATTAGGTACAGTGGCACTTAACAACTATCGGTGCAACTGCAAACCATCAGGATGGTTTTTGCTCTACTTACCAACCAGATGGAACATATTGGGAAATTCTGTTTCAGACAAGGGGGTTTGCCAAAGTAAGAAGTGATAAGGGGGAGTTGCTCTTCACATTGAAGGTAAGTCCCGGAAAATGGAGGGAACTTCTCGGCAGAGTCAAAAGAGAGTGGAGATAGAGAAATTTCTAGGTAAAAGTGCAGATTTCCTTCCCAGCATGAAATTAAGGTAGATTCAGCTGCAGTTTGTTGGTGCAGACCAAGCATATTTAAAATGTCTTCAGGAGTGCCTGGGTGACTCAGTGGGTTAAGCCTCTGCCTTCAGCTCAGGTCATGATCTCGGGGTCCTGGGATCGAGCCCTGCATCGGGCTCTCTGCTCAGTGGGGAGGCTGCTTCCCCCCCTTTTTCTGCCTGCCTCTCTGCCTACTTGTGATCTCTCTCTCTGTCAAATAAATAAATAAAATTTAAAAAAAATAAAAAATAAAAATAAAATAAAATGTCTTCAAACAGTGAAGACATAGACAAGTGATATGCAATAAGAAGTTTGAATTAGATGGACACTAAAATGTGCAACTATTAGTAAACCAGATTTTATCTATGCCACAATTTTGTCAAAAACTTTACTTGGAAGTGATAAATATTGAGCAAATTTTCTAGACCAAAGTGGAAGTAATGAGATATGAATAGATAACTTCAGGACACATCAATGGATATCCAAGACCATTTAAAATATATAATAAAACCACATATATAAAATTATTACCTGTCAAAACTCCTGAGATTTAATAAAAATAAAGACACATGTATTTTGTTACATTAACTTTACCTAGAGAATGATATTATAGAGGAGTCAGCCATAGAATGGAGGCTACATCAGACAAAAATTTATAAATCTGCATCACAAAGCTTGTTAATTGAAACAGGAGACAGTTGGGAGCTTGGTCATGTTTGGCAAAGCGAAACATGATGCAGTTTGACATACTGCATCACTAATGAAATCTCTGTGATAACATTGATTTAAATGATTTCTCATTCTCAGAAAAATCATGCTTTTGTGCACCTTCAAATTATTTATATAAATACACATTCATAGGGAAATTCAACAATTTTTGATTTTAGATGTATTTACACATAAGCCTGGCAACTCATGTATCCTAGATTTCTGTTTGTTTGTTTGTTTGTCCTTGTTTTTTAATAGAGATGGGGAAGTGGGAGGCGCTGAGGGAGAGGGAGTGAGAGACAGAGAGAGAGAGAGAGAGAGAGTCTTAAGCAAGCTCCATGCCCAGTGTGGAGCCTGGTGCAAGGCTCAATCTCAAAGCCTTGAGATCATGACCTGAGCTGAAATTGAGTCAGACACTTAACCGACCACCCAGGCACTCCTCCTGGATTTCATTTGAATGGCTTGAAAATCAATGTGGTTTTCTTTGCACCTCCTTCTACAACATGGAAGAATGTTGTTGTCATTTTTTTTTTAATTTTATTTATTTATTTGACAGAGAGATCACAAGTAGGCAGAGAGGCAGACAAAGAGAGAGGGAAGCAGGCTCCCTGCTGAGCAGAGAGCCCGATGTGGGGCTCGATCCCAGGACCCTGAGATCATGACCTAAGCGGAAGGCAGCGGCTTAACCCACTGAGCCACCCAGGTGCCCCTGTTGTTGTCATTTTTTTTAAGAGAGGAATTTCAGAATTTAGTATTACATAGGTCGTAGTTCATTTTTAACAGCAGAATGGTGACACTGCAAGTTTCAGTTATATTGAAGTCCCAACACACTGTGGTGGATTATTCTTTTTGTAAAACCATTTAGTTTAAGCTTTTTATGCAAGGTACAATATAGTGATCATAAAGTGTTCTATTTCAGGGCACTGTCTTTCTTCTCTTCCAGATCTTCAAAGTTGGGGTCAGCATCCACCCATCACCTCTCTTCTGTTGCAACATCTTCAACATGCATCATAATTTAAAAAGTAGAATTTTAGTACTTAGCACAGTAATCATTTATGTATTTCTTCCCATTTTTATCATTATTCTTTTACCCCTCCCCCCTGTTGTTTTCTGATCCAAACTGTCTGAACTGAGTTAATTTTTCTCCTTCAATTTTTGCCTCCTCATAACTTTTTAGTTTTTATTGACATTATTGTCCTCTCTGTTACCTAGGTGCAAACTTTAAAACTGGTTTGATGCCTCTTGTTTCTATGTCTTTCACCTCTGAACTGTGACCAAAGGTGGTCCAGTATTAGTACCAAGTAACCCGCTAAAGAACCTCTTGTACTTTTCTCTTTCTACTCTCAGTGGCATTGCCTGCTTTGAGTTTCATGACTTTTCACCTTGGCTGTTGTAACATTCTCTAAATTGATCTTTTATCTTTACTTTCCCTTACCTCCAGTTCTTTCTATATCACAGGCTTAACAGATTAAGTAATTGTTCAAGTATTTTAGTTATGCTCCATATTTTTTAAGAGAATGGGTTCATCAGTCAAGGAATCAAATAACCATGTCTTTCTCCTAGAATCTAAAAAGTTGCTCTGCGGTGACCACTTCTCAGCTTTCAACCTTCTTAGTTTGAAATGCTAAACTTCTAAGTACTACTTCTATTTTTCTTTAAGTGAATTTAGTAAAAATATATTTCTTCTGTATCAGTAAATCAAAGTCATAAGCTAGATTCCGTTCAGGATACATGGATAGAGACCTTTCCTGCCTTTAAGAAGCTTACAACACTCCAGGGAAGATGAAATACACACTTCAATGACTACAAAAATAAAAACACTTTAAATAGGTTTCAAAGAAACTGCTGTAACTCTCCATTTATTTATTTAACAAATATTTATTGAATTCCTTCTCTATGCCTGTCACCATCCTGGATGTTGGGATATTAACACCAAAGCAGAAGTCTTGCCCCAAAGGAGCTAATGTTCTAAAGGAGTTAGAAAGATAGCAAATAAATAAATAAGAATTATGTTTCCAGATAGAGAGAAATTATATGGAGACAAATAAACAAAGATAAGGGTATTAAAAAGTAACAGTAGTGTCAGGACAGCTCTTCTAGAATGTGAAGCCAAGAAAGGCCTTTCAGAAGATAAAGCATGTGACAGAGACCTAATGAAGTGAGGGAGATCACCATAGAAGGACAGGGGAAGGGCATTTCAGTAAGAGGGAAACAAATGAAAGGGCCCAAAGGTCTGGTAAATCCTGATGTCCAAAGAGCAACAAGAAGCAAGTTCATGGGGAGATAAGTGAGTTGCAGGCTAAGGTGTTGGAAGTCAAATTTGGAAGACAGTCCTGGAGGAAAAGAATGTAAGGCTTTATAGTTGCTATAAAGAACATGGCCTTTTGTTCTAAGTGTAATAAGATTCACTTGTATGGTTCTGAGCAGGGATATCAAATTATCTAGTTTAAATTCTGAAAGAAATATTCCAACTGCCTGGTGGAGAAAGGTTAGGGAAGGAGTGGAATCTGAATAACCTGTAAGGAGGCTCTGGCAGAGGTCCAAGTGAGAGAAAATGGTGGTGTAGGCTTTGGTGGTGGTGGAAAGTTGAGTGTTTCCTGATTCTCTTCATTCGAAAGAGAGAGCTGAGGGGACTTGGAGTACATTGGATGTGCAGTTTGAGAGAAGAAGAAGAATCAAAAAAAATACCTCTTTATTTGTTTAGAGGAATTAAAGAGGATAATTTGGGAGGACCATCGTGAAAGTTCTGCTTTGCAAATGTTAAATTTGAGATTTCTGTTGATACATTTATAGTTGTAAAGTAGGCAATTGACTACATCAAGGGAGAGGTCAAGGCTGAGAAAAAAAAAAAGAAAAAAATGGAGAACTCAATAATTCTGGATGAGATTAAAACCCTTGTGAATGGATGAGATCACTTACCAATGATTACATGGGTAGAGAAGAGAAGAAGTCCACACACCAAGACCAGGGGCCACTGATATTTAGACAAATGGTTAAGGATGAGTGTCAAAAATAGTAAATGAGATGCCATTTACAGGTCTGGAGATCAGAAAAAGCTTCATGTAAGAGATACCATTTGACTTAGGCCGGAAGTCTGGGCAGAATTTTCAACAGTGATGCTGGTGGGCGGGACTTGAAGCAGCAAGGAGATGTATGAGCTAAACTGCATGGGTGGAAACATGTTGAATGCATTTGAAAAACAAATTACTTAACTACAAGCCAAACTAAATCATCATACCCTAAATAAACTCTATACATTGTCACACCCATTCCTCTGTTTGGCATTATGCATTATGATAGGTGTTGTTTTTTAATGCTTATATTTAATTTTTTTCCATTTCAAGGCAGTGAATTAATGCCCACAAACTATGTTATTGCAACACAGTGGACACAATCTGCTATTTATTACCACTGACTTTTTGCTTTCTGGAAAAGGTGCTTTGCTTAGCCATGAAATGCCAGATGGCAATGATGTACCAATTATAATTCAAGAAGAAATGTGTCTGCAAAATGGAATTAGATAAAAATTCATCAGGAAGCCCTGGCTGTTATGGAAGAACTTTCACAGTTCTCTGTGCTTTTATCTTCCAATTTTATAATAAGCACAAGTTTCTCCAGGGGTTCAATATAAATTAGGCATCATCCATGCCCTCAAGGTGTTTACTGTCTAGTATAAGAAATATGTTGAGCACATAAGGTAATTATTAACCAAAGCTAACAGTGCTTTTAATGCTTTTACCTCCAGTTATTCTTATTTGCAGCAGTTTAGGACCTTTTAGTTGTTGATATCCTCTTGGCAAAAGCTGGCAGTATGTAGGCAGACAGAGGTTCAGACCCAGAATCCCATGTAGTTTCGATGACCGTCAGCACAAATGTACTCAAAACACAAGTGCCAGCCTCAGTTGGAGATTCTGCCTTCGTTTCTCTATCTAGTACTGCTATTTTCTACTGAGTCTTGGAGGACACCTTCTTAACACCCAACCCATCTCTAACAAACCTCTTTCCCCAGGAAGCACAGTCCTTTATACGCTCTAAATTGGTAGCCAGGTATCTTCTCTTCATGTAGCATATGGCATGATTTCTTTCTTTTTGTGGCCGAATAATATTCAGTTGTATGTATATGCCATGTTATCTTTATCCATGTATTCACTGATGGACATCTAGGTGGTTCAGGACAAAAGGTATTCTGCAAAAATGCTACTCAGAGTCACTGCATATGAAGTCACCATTTTTACAGGTCAAAAGAGTTTAATAACAACTAATGTAATATGATTCAATATTGTACTATATCTACACAAATAGAGACTGATGCCCCATTGTCTTAGTTCTCTTTCTGCTTATTTCCTTCAATAACGTGTGCCAGAAGGAAGCAAAGAAAACAGCTTATGCCAATCTCTATGCTTCTTCCTTTAATTATATACAGTTTGAATTGGATATACATATAATGGCAGTAAGCATAATTTAATTTGAACATTTAATTGCTTGCAGCAATATTGTGCTTTTACCAAACTTCCCCAACATGCACACCCATCATTCTATTTTCAGCTGATCTTAATGCTGTCAGTGAGATGCTCAGGCTCTGAGGTATTGCTTGGGGCTGTGCTTCCTGCTGCACCTGTCCTTGCACTTCGTTATTATGCAATTTGTGGAAATTCAGTATCCTTATTTCCACTTCCTGTTCCCATTCTCACAAGTGTTCTATTCCCCACCATTTTTCATTCATTAGTTTTCTGAATAAATTTTTTCACTAAAGTCTTTGATGATTCTATAGAAGTAGCCCATGTCTTTTCTTCTTTCTCTTGTCACTGCCATATCCCTGGGATTTTATGTCCATGGGCAAGGCTCATGACATTCTGCCACATAAGGCACCAATAGAGAATATAAACTGGAACTAGGATTTCAAGATTTGATAAGATTTCTACAGATGGAACTCCAAGTGAAGACATTCTAGGTGGAGGAAGTGGCAGGAGAACCTTATTTGCTGGCAAATCTAGTTTTGACTAAATAGTACATTTTTTTTATTGAGGTAAAAAGCACATAATGAGATCTACCCTCTTAAATTTTTAAGTGTGGAGTACCACATTGTTAACTATAAGCACAATTTTATGCAGCAGATCTCTAGGGCTTTTTTATCTTGCATGACTTAAACTCCATAAACAGTAAATAGCAACTCTCTATTTCTCCCCACCCCCCACCCCACCCCAGCCCCTGGAAACTACTATGCAACTTTCTGTTTCAATGAGTTTAATTCTTTTATAGGTAACTCATACAAGTGTAATCACACAGCTTTTATCTTTCTGTGATTGGCTTATTTCACTTATATTGTCCTCAAGATTAATCCATATTATAGCATATGGTGATTTTAATGTACAGCAAATTTTGGGAGGCACTGCCCTTGCTGGTTAAAGAATTGCTAACTAAGTTTGCCAGGGGGGGCATGTGCTTCAGGTCTGCACTTTCATTACTCATGAGTTCATATTACTATACAATTCTTTGAGTTGATGTAAAATCACCAAGGAACCTGTATAAATACTAATGTCAAGAAGACATGTTCACATTTACCTCTGAGCTGTCTCTTTCTATCATTGTTGCCCTTTACTTTCTTCCCCAGAAATGAGAGCAATTGTTAAGAACAATTGATGAAATGTATTGAACCCAAGCTATATAATGCACCATATCTTTACAAATACTATGTCATAGATATATTTCTCATTTTACAGATGAGGAAACTATTCTATTGAGGTAGAGGCAGTTAAGGTGATAGAGTAACAATTTTACTTGGCAACCTGACCTTAGACCCTGGGCAGGTAGCCACTACACACTAAGCTGCCTCTTATTGAACCTAGATTTTAGGTTTTTTGTTTTTGTTTTTGTTTTTTGTTTTTGTTTTGTTTTTTGGTCTTGGCTTAACCAAGGGAGTATAGTATAGTTTTAGCATGACATGACATACCCAAATCACATCATCCTCACATAACCTTATGAACTTTCCAAATCCCGTCTTCTAATTACCCTTCATTACCGCGCACCATGGCACATCCTCCTTAAACATACAAATTCGTTTAATCCAACAGGTCATAGTACTCACACTCATCTTTTGTTCATTTATTACACTTTTGCATAATTCTCTAATCATCATTAGGAGCATTTAACATAGCACCTAAGGAATGTGGAGGTTGCCAAGATAGGGTCCTAGTGCCCTAGTGCTTTTTGTTACCTCATTTGACTATTCATGTTGATGCAGTTGGTTCATCACAAGCCACAGGGCTCCAGCAATTACAGTTTCTCTACAGAGATTGGTCTTTGCTCGCACCTTATTCTTCATTTTCTCACCTCTGCTTCAGAGTCTGGGACATGTCCATCTTCTTATAAAAACACAAGTTTCCCAAACTTTGTTTTATAGAATTCTATTTCAGCAAGATTATAATGGAACTTCCGTGGGGGGTTGGTGAGAAAGATGCCATAGCTGTGATTGGGTGAATAATGGTTTTCTGAAGATGACTGCATCCTATTCCCTGGAATCGATGAATATGTTCCCTTACATAGCTAAAGGGATTTTACACATGTGATTAAGATATGGGGAGATTCTGCTGTATTATTTGAGTCAGCCCAGTTATCATCACAGATGTTCTTGTAAGAGAGAGACAGGAGGATCAGAGTCAGAAATGTGACAACAGGGAGAGAGAGAAGGACTGGAAGATGCTACATTGCTGGCTTTGAAGATGGAGGACGAAGCTAATGAATGCAGGTAGCATGTAGAAGCTAGAAAAGGCAACAAAATGGGTTTTTCCCTTGAGACTTGAGAATAAACACATATGATACATTTGGACTCCAGAACTGTAAGACAATAGATTTGTGTTGTACCAAGCCACTAAATATGTGGTATTTGTTACAGTAGTAGTAGGAAACTAACACAATGGCCAAAAACATTTGGGAAATGTTACATGCTTTATTCTTTTTTAGGAAATTTACAGTGTATATTAATGTAAAATGCCAATGACAAATACTGAAATATGTAGTAAAATTGCAATAATTTTCCCTTGGAAAAGTAACCTTCATGGACAGAGAGTTTTGTTTGTGAATGACCTTAAATACTTGGCTAATTTTTTTTTGTTAGCAAGCCACTCCACACCCAATTAAATTCAGGCTGGGGTACCCAGTGGCTCAGCCAGTTAAGCATCCAGCTCTTGATCTCAGCTCAGGTCTTGATCTCATGGTTGTGAGTTCAAACCCCACGCTGGGTTCCATTTAAAAAAAAAGAAAAAAGAAAAAAAGTCAAGGTTTGCTGGCCAGTTCTCCCAGAATGCTACTAGTTCTTGAGAAATTATAATGGCAGGGTACAGACTTATAATACAGACTTATACAGACTTATAATATGACCCTTCCACTTATTTGATGCATCCTAACTAGGATTTTTTTTTTCATTTTATGACAGCAGGAGGTTGAAATAGAAACTTATTTTTTAAAATAATTCTAGATTAAGAATTATGTTCTTAGAAATGTTTTATAATAAACCATCCAGTTTATATTTTAGAAAAAAGTTCTGATAAATGTTATTAGAAAGTTTGAGTTTTCTTAACATCCTTTTAGAGAACTACCAATGTAGTTTAAATAAACTTTACAATTTTGTGCCTTGGCTCAGCACATATTAATTGGAGAGGAAACAAACATAAAGGTCAGGTGGATGTTGAAAACATTTGTTCTTGGAATCAATTTCTAGCTAGATTTATAATTTTGTTTTTGTTTTGTTTTTAAATGACCTTTCTTGAGTTATCAAAATACATTTTTCCTAGTTTGTTATAGGTTTTCCTCAAATGACAGACCAGAATTAAATTTATTTCCTTGACATTCCAAATAGGTCTCACTATGGCATAGCTCATTATAGAACTGGTGATATCACAAAAATAAAGGAAACATAAATAATCCAAAACAAATATAGGTTTATCCTATTTACTAAAAAAAGATCAAATTTCTGTTTTAAGACAGGAATGCAGCTAAGTGCTGATGGTTCAGAAATATTGTCCCAGCTTTCAAGGGGCTTACAATTGTATTTAAAAAAGTCTCTAGTTGGTCAATCTTCCTTGACTTACATGAAAACCTCAGGGATTTGTGTTAAGTAGAAGGATGAATTCTCTGACTGTAAGAGATTTCACCATTAAAAAAGGTGATTGAAGTATACTATGGAGTTTTTAGTTTTAAAGGGCTTTGGATGCCTACATGTTTCTTTTGATAGAGGCCAAAGTATTAATGTTTTCATTAATGATATTAGCTATGAATTGGGGGAAAAATCTTATGGTTGCTGCCTCATGTGAAAAATGGAGACACTAGTACCTACATAGTGTCTGACCATATAATGAAATTGTGATTACCAAAAGAGATGCAATTTATGGTCAACCTTGACCACTGTGGATAGTTTGTCTCAGGGGATGGCTTCATGAAAGGAAGTACTAATTCCTTTATTCCAGTAATTTTCTGAGTGTGGTTACTAGACCAGCAGCATTCACATTACCTGGGAACTTGTTAGATATGCAGATTATCTGCCCCACTCAAGACTTGCTAAATCAGAATCACTGTGTTTTAAGGAACCCTCTAGGTGATTCTGTTGCACGATAAAATATATAAGCATAGCTCTGGTTCTGCTCTGAGTCTAAAGAGGGCTCTGTTAATGATTTTCAGGTCAGAAATTTCCATCAAAGGTCTTAATCTTTAAACTTATCTACTGAGACATTTTCACCTGCCAAGAAGTCCATATTTTTATTTCTGATGCTCAAGATATTTACTAGATGTTTTTAGCACTTAAAATGAGGGAAAAAAAACCACAGTTAGTTCTTGGTAGATTCTACAGTATAGTAACACTTTTGCTACATTTTTATGTTCAATTCTATTGCTAGAATATCATAGTGTTATTTTAAAGAGGGATATTTTTATGGATTTTACTGCATATATAATTAAAGATGCTATTTATTTTACTATTCTATACTATAGTTGGCCCTTACAAGGAAACCTCATAATCTCTCCAGACCAAGTTTGTTGTTGTTGTTTGTTTGGATTATCTGTGCATTTTTGTGTTTTTGTTTTGGTTGGTTGGTTGGTTGTTTTTTTCAGGTTTGGTTTGGTTCTAAATCTGTCTTGCAGGGAGAGGGATTGGGTATCTGGTATAGATACGGGCTCGGATGAAGGACACTGATAATTTCAAATGTAGCATTTTTGGTAGTAACAGATAAGGGAGAGTGGACTCCTGTGGAATACCTTCTTTCATGATACTCACACAACACAGGGTTCTCTCCTAACAGAAGCAGAACTGTTTATTTAGTTGCAGGCCGTAAAAATGGTTTCAGGATAGCCCAGGGACAATGGTAAAAAAAAAAAAAAAAAAAAAGAGAGGGACGCCTGGGTGGCTCAGTTGGTTGGACGACTGCCTTAGGCTCAGGTCATGATCCCGGAGTCCCGGGATAGAGTCCCACATCGGGCTCCCAGCTCCATGGGGAGTCTGCTTCTCCCTCTGACCTTCTCCTCCCTCATGCTCTCTCTCACTGTCTCGCTCTCAAATAAATAAATAAATAAAATCTTTATTTTATTTAGTTTACATATAGTATCTTAATCATTGTTATTATTATATTTTACATGTGGCTCAGAGAAATTATTTAGTCAGTAAGTAGTACAGACAACTTAGAGATGGAGCTGTTTAGTTTGAAGCTAAGAGTTTATATCATTATGTCATGCTGCTTTCCAAGCGTAAGCTAGAACTTTAGCTAAGAAAGAAAAGTTCCCAATTATTTTTACTAGGCAAATGTAGTTCTTATACTAAATCTTTAAAACAGTTAAAAAAATAAAAGATAGCTTCCAGTTAAATACATTTGTAGATGAATATGCAAAAGTCCAAATTTAATGACAGCAACTAGGAATCAAATTATTTTAAATGAATAAAATGCCATAATCAAGTGGGATTTTTATCCCTGGAATTCAAAGATAGTTTATCTTTATAATAATTATTTATATTAATAGTACACAGAAAATAAAAGATACGTTCTCAGTATAAAATGGACACGTGTTTGATAACATTGTGAAAGAGTAATTGCAAAGAAAACTCTTATCCTGTCAAATCATTAACCCACTCCATTCTTAATGGTAACCGATAGAAATTTTTTCCCAAATAATATACATCAACATTTTAACAATACATATAGCCTGACTCTACAATGTCACTATAAAATTTTTTCTTAGGGAATTATTGTGTAAGAATGTATATATGAGATATTGCTCCTAATGGTGAATATACAGTAATAAAGTTTCTGAAGTCGGAATTGGTATGATCAGTCATGATTCATTCCAACAGGCAGGTGCTCTACAACCATTAAAGGTGATGACTGAGGGCTCCAGTTCAAGCTGTTAAATTGAACACACACCTATCTTCTCTACCTTATGAAATGCTATTGAAATGATAGTCCAGAAATAAAAGACTTTACAGATACAAGTACAGAGGGAGTAGGATATGAAACATATGGAAAAGAGATATCAAGAAGTTTTCGAAAGAGAAAAAGCAGATGGAAGATAGAATGTAGTGGAGTGACTACTGGACTGTCCCTGCAGAGGGTCTTTTTTGTATTGTGAGCATGCTTACCCTGCAGACCCCTGAGAAGCTTCAGGCACTACAGGGAGTAGGTGTGTAGCTAGAACTGAGGAATGATTTGAAAGTCTGTACACAGAATCATTGGACATCCATTCTCTCTCTCTTATCACCTGCCTTGATCTACTTCCCTGGGCCACTCTCAGGTAGGAGATTTAGGAAAATGCTTTTCTAGAGAAATGTTAGGAGAGAAGCTCTGGACTCAGTGATACCAGAAAAACAAAGCTGAAGTGAGGCCCTGGACTAAACATATGGGGATTAGGTGAAAATTTGCATGAGGAAAGTCCTCAGAGGCCCATCAGCTTGAAGATCAGATAATTCCCCCCTGATCTAGCCTAAAGAATAAGCTTCTAGATACTTCTGTCTGTGAGGCACCAATAAAAAATCACCATGCTATTCTCCTTTGATACATTCAAGTTAGCAAGCCCTACAGAAGGTCAAGTACTGTCTTCTTTCATGTGTGTTACTTTTAAATGTAAACAGATTTCTAAGGAGAGTCTACCCAAAAGAGAGAGGCCAAAAGAAACACTTCTAAAAGAATCCCTAAAGAAACAGAGAGAGTGAAAGAAATAGAAGGAACACAAAAAAGTAATCATAATAAATAAATAAACAGACAAGCAAACTATTGTTAGTCTTAGGGAGATGAGACAATATTACTTTTATAAAAACAGAATGAGATTCCATGGGAAAGGTACTTGCTAACAACAAAACAATAGCATTTGGAAATTAAAAATATATTAGCCAAAGTAAAATAGTCCAAAGAAGATTCCTACGAGGCCTGGGAAATGTCCTAGGAAAAAAAAGTAAAGAAAAGACATAAAATAAGAAAGAAAGTATTAACTTACAGGGTAAGATTGGATGTCTAACTGCTGACAGGGGATAGAAGTCACAAAGAAGGAAGTGAAGAGAAAATGGAAGGTAAGAAATGATCAGTGATGTAATATAATAAAAACATCGAGAACTAAGTAGGGTACACATATCTCTAAATTTAAAAGACCCTGTGAATGTCCACCTTGGTGAATTCATAAAGATATATGTCAGGAGAAGACTTCAAAATCCTGAGTGTAAGACTGGCTGCATAATTTGTGGGGCCTACTGCAAAATGAAAATGGGAGTCCCTTGTTCAAAAAGCAGAGAAAAAAGTATCATTCAAACTACTAAAATATGAACATTTTCCTTCATTCCACAGTATCTCTCTCTCAACCTGTCGTGATGTTTTTTTCTTTATTATTTAATGGTGCACTTCCTTGAACATGGTGACACTGGCACTGTGAGTTCAGAGCCTCATGGGTGTCTGGGGGCTCCCCAAGCCCTCTGCTGCCAGCTACTAAGGATGTGCTTTGCTCTAACCAAGGATGAGCAAGTAAAGCCAGGCAACTTCCTATCCCTTGGAACTGCCACACCAACCCAGGAAGAGGGCAACCCCTAAGTATTGCAACTCTGCATTGGGATTTGATACCCAAGCACCTAATATTTATGCCCCTGTGCTGGAAAGAGGCCCTGCTAGGGGTGGACAGCAGCAACTATCACTAGGTAAGGCCTGGTGTACGAGGGTCCTGGAGAGTGGATAGCTGAGTATCCATCCCAAGAAAGCAGGGAGATGGCAGGAGATTGCCACCATGTATGAGCCCCCAACACATGTTCCATTGTCCCATCATGCTTCAGTTATAAAACACCATTTAAAAACAATTATTAAGTATTCCAAGACATGAAGCCAAAGTAGACCATTAAACCAAGCACAGGACCCTTCGGAGCAGAGCCAAGGACTGCCTCCAAAGGAAGTCCACAGGTGACCTTCCTATCAAGCTGCAGCATACCTCATTCAGACTGGAGCAGAGGCACAGAGAGCTTTAGTAAGAAATGCTCTAGGAAAACAAAAGTAAAGGTGGTGCTACATGATGTAGGTGATCTTCTTGAAACTAAATATGGATAGGGAGGTAATTCATAGGATGGAACTTGTGGAAGAAAATGAAGCTAGGTATCATGCCATTGTGATTTGTAGTTAGATATTTGTTTAGTAATTTATAAAAGGTGTTAATCTTTATTATTTGATAAAGTCTATCCATGAAAAAATTATCTGCCTCCTTTTAAAAAAAATACTGATATACCTCCTTTTTAAAAAGTTTATTTATTTATTTTAGAAAGAGAGAGGGAGAGTACAGCGAGGAGGGACAGAGGGAGAGCACAGCGGGGAGGGACAGAGGAAGTTGGAGAGAGAGTCCCAAGCAGACTCCATACCAAGTACAGAGCCTGAGACGGGGCTCCATCTCACCACCCTGAGGTCATGACCTGAACCAAAACCAAGAGTTGGATGCTTCACCAACTGTGTCACCCAGGCCCCTATGACATACCTCTGATTATAGAATTTTTGCTGGTTGCATTTCCTAAACTCTCTGCCCCACACCCCCTAGCTTCTAGATGGGGCTACATGGCTTGCAAAAATGACCTATCACTTTTGGGCCATGACAAATGAAATGCAGATATGATTTCTCTACCTTCTCTTTTTCCCTTCTCACCTGAATACAGAGGTCTCTCCAGTACAAGGGGGATGATGAAGTTATCAGATGGAAGAGATGGTAACATTTGGGAAAGCTGTCTGCTAAACAATAACCTCTATATTGGCTCATTAAATTAAAGATACATAAACTGTTCTATTAAGCCATTGCCTTGCTGCTGCTGTTGTTATAGCAGCTATCCTAATAAGTACCAAATGCAGCTTGGAGGATTTTGTGTTAAACTGAATTTGGTCTCTGTCTTCTGTTAATATTGTCTGGTAGGAACAGGGAAAGTTTAAGTCACAAAAAAATGAATTAGGCTTATTTGCCATACTTAGTGGCCTCCCCAAAGAACAATTAAGAAAGCTGACAAGTAAATTGGGTTTATGCATTAGAAGAATAATTTTTTCAGAAGAATAATTTTCTTAGCTGAGGATATCAAAAGAAGGAATAAGTGGGTAGGCAGTGGTTAGTAGAATCATTTCTAACTCCTTGTCCAAGTTTTGATATCAAGTGCTATCCTATTTCCCCAAGTTTTAGGATGATAGGCCTAGGAACTAGGGATACTCTAAATTTCTTACATAAATATTAAAATCCCACAGTAGTGCCATTAATATACACAGAACAAAATTTCTCAATTTTCATGTGAAAAAATGTATATACACATGTATATATATTATATATGTAGATAGATAATAGAAAGAATGAGACAAGATAGAAAAGACTATAAGACTTTGTCCCATTGGGGATTTCATAGAACTGTTATTGATAAAAGTGAAGAGTTCTCAGGTGCCAGACAAGGAGTGGCAAATGGGGATGACCCAACTGCTGATGGGATATCTATATTAATTTCAATGTGAAGAATTGTCTTTTAAACATTCATATGAGAGATATTATTGCAGATATGTAAGACGTTGATGGATAAATCCACCTCTGAGACCTTCTACTCTTGACCCCTGCCTTTTCATGAACTTTAGTCTCTATCCCCTAATGGGGTAACTTGGAAGAGGCGCTAGGGCACACATATATACCAAATTTAGGTTGCTATCAAAGTCTTACTCTAATATGCATTAAAGGAATGTACATTAAAGGTCTAGGGGGAAAGTACTTTAATATTTAAAGCAAGTGTAATTTCTTACATTTTGAGAATCTTTTATATTATTCATAACAGGAAGGAACTCCTGTTATGAATCTGCAAATTCTAGATAAGCAAAATAAGTTTAATTAGAGCTAAAGCACCAATATTTTAAAAGATTTTTCTTAAAAAGGTAGTACAGATTAGACTGCAAAGAAAACTGTGGATTGCTTGTAGGTATATGTACAAATTTAAAATTACCTAATATTGGACAAAATTGGAACATAGTTTGTTTTCATGCCACTGGCAAATCTTTACTCATAACCTAGTTATGAGTAACCTAGTTTATTTTGTAAGACAATGTCCATGCAAATTAGGAAGTGAGAGGTAAAAAAACAGTGCATTTAAATGACTAACGTATTACAGGTGTTAAGTCAAGGTGCACCTATGAAAATAGAGAGAGTTAAAAAAGTAAAAATGCATCTGAAGAATCACTGTTACTTTTTCTAAAACACTTAAATAACAATGTCCTTTAAACATTGATTTTATTTAGCATCTAGTTTCTTT
Organism: Enhydra lutris kenyoni; assembly: GCF_002288905.1. Classification (NCBI taxonomy): domain Eukaryota; kingdom Metazoa; phylum Chordata; class Mammalia; order Carnivora; family Mustelidae; genus Enhydra; species Enhydra lutris. The sequence continues at coordinate 43,775,390 of NW_019154101.1, forward strand.
AAATCCTTGCCAAGATTTTTAGACACATATTTTGTTATAGTTTTGGTTCATTGTAACAATTGACACTTTATTGTTCTTGGGAAATCACATTAGATTTTTTCCATTGCCCTATCTCTTACTTCAGAAGTATAACCCACTTTATTATAACTTTTTGGCCATCAAAACAGCACTTAGAACTTTTACAGAACTGTATAATTTATTTCTAAATCTCAAAAAAAAAAAGACCTGAACCTTAAGATCATATCCTCCAGTATTATACATGTTACTCTTTTTTGTGTGTAATTTTTGTGTTAATTCTGATTTTGAAAAATTTCATTAATCCATTAAATTTTTAAATCTTTGACCATTACATTATTAGTACATTAAAATACCGAACTAGTGCCTTGGAATTTTTATATATTATCACAGATATATATTAATTTTATTTTTGAAATCTGATACTAAGTTAAACACCAAGACAGAGGTATTAAATTTCAAAGGCTAGCACTGAGTCATTATAGAAGGATACTTCCTTTGTAAGACTTTTTGGAATAAATTGACTAAAGCAATTCAAATACTACAAATAGTCATGCATTTTAGCTGAAAAATGTTAATATTAATAAATCATTAAATCAGTGACTGTGTCTAGTATTGAACAGCTAGTGTAGCTTTTTTAAGTATGGAAAGAGAAGGAAATATCTAAAGATAAAAAAAATCAAAATAAATGTTCAAGAACAAAATTCTATGAGGGGGAAAATAGAGGTAATATCTAGGAAACCCAATATATCAATCTTTGTGAAAATTGGCAGAAATGGTAAAATCTGTATTAAATATGTATGAAACAGCAGATTAGTCTGGAATTTGTTGTTTTCAAGTGACAGAAATCTAACTTGATCAGTTTAGTCAAAAAGGACAATTTATTTATTTACCTAATTAACCTTGAAAAAGGCAGAGATACAACTAAGCTTCAGGGAAGCTAGACCAATAACTTCAACTCTGATAAAGCTCTCTCTTTCCATCTTGCCTGTCTCTGTCTCTCTCCATATCACCTGTATTGTCTCAGATGATTATGAGGATAGAAGAAAGGCTGCTGGTAGGTCTCAACTTCTTCACCAGAAAGGGATTAAAGTATAAAATCTTGCTTTCTTCCCATTCAGTTTTCCCCTCCCTTCCCTTATGATCCTCCCTGCTACTCCTTATGTTACACATTTGGGCTATAATAATGAATTATGACAGACTGTTTCTTAAAGGTCTGGAGACTGGAAGTCTGAGATCAGAGTGCCAGCATGGCTGGGTGAGGGACTTGCACTCAGTTATAGACTTCTTACTGTATCCTCATATGTTGGAAGGGGTTAGGGAACTCTGGGAGGTCTCTTTTGTAAGGGCCCTAATCATCTTTGTGGGAGCTCCATCCTCATGATTTAAATACCTACCAAATTTTAACATGAGCTACAAATGTCTGATGGCAATAAACTGAAGAGTGGTTGGGTGTGTTCTAGACAACTATGCCACCTAGTTTGGGGTGAATAATTGACATGAGGTCAGTCTCCTTGTGATTTTACTGAGTGTCCATGAAGCTTTGGTGAATCCAGACAGGTGTCTCTTAGTGTAAAGTTATATAAAATATAGTTCTTTTAAAAATTAATAAAAACTGTATATAAATTTGCAATTGTATACAATATGATGTTTTGATAAACATATACATAGTGAAATGATTATTGCAGTCAGACTAATTAATGTATATCTCCTCATATAGTTACCTTTTGTGTGTGTGTGTGTGTGATGAGACACCTAAAATTGGCTCTCCTGGCCAACTTCCAGCATACAATATAGTTTTATTAACTATAGTCAACATGCTGTACTTTAGGTTTCATCCTATGTAACTGCAGTTTTGTGTCCTTTGACTGATATGTCGTTTTGGGTATTCTCATCTAGGATATGGTCCACCTGTCCAAGGAAAAGGAAACTTTACTTAGTGATACCATGTCAAGGGAGATGCTTTGATTTGTCAAGTTAGAATTTATGGGGTTGTAATCATTACTTACAATAAGAAGTTCAGACTTCTTTCTGATAAAACCAGAACATCTTAGAGGCTATTTAGGAGATAGGTTTGGAGAAGACAGACCAGAAAATAACACATTATGAAACTGGTGATTTGAGTCTGTAGCTTACCTCTCAAAATCTGATAGGATCTTACATGACGGAAGCTGTCTCTCTCAATGAAACTCTAGCATGTAAAAGCCTCTGGGTAAATTTTTCATGGTACCTTGCCAATCAAATTCCCCCACCTTCCCACCCTTCTTGTTTATTTCAGTTAAGAATTTGTAAATCAAAGTGTGACAAATTTCCCAGAGGTGAATTTTCCACATTCCTTCATTTAAAGCCACTAGAAAGCTGACACTTAATACTTAAAGGTAATTCAACCCTTCATGTCAGCAACTTTTCAGACATCAGAGGCATATAAAACATAAAATACTCTGAAAAATACTTTTGCTTTAGTGAGAATAATGGTCTCATAAAGAATCTTCATGTATAATTGGTATCTCAGATCTTGAGGTTTTAAAAACTTTGAAATCAGATCAGACTTACAGATGCTGCAGCAGCAGGATTGGAATTTTCTGGCATAAGGCAGTTTATCAAATTATTGTTCCCCATCCTTTACAGAGATTGCTAAATTAGTTGTCTTTAAAATTTCTTTAGGTGTATGTAAAGGCATGTGTAATTAAGTTTCATCTATTTTTGGGGAGGCAGTTTTACATTTAAATCCATTTTATACAACCTATAGATTTTTCACACTGTATTACATAGGATTTGAGAAGCCTTTAATCCAATACTGACCTAAAACCCCAAGCAACCGTATACTAAACATACACTCAATAATTTATCATTACTTCAATGTATGGAATATTTTCTTAAGAATAATTTGTGAATATTTGCTTGGGCTCAGAAAATATTTCCTTGAGCATACATATGTTTTCACATTAAAGGAGGCCTCTGGGGTGTCTGGATGGCTCAGTTGGTTAAGCGACCGACTCTTGATTTTGGCTGTGGTCATGATCTCAGGGTTGTGAGATGGAGCCCACATCAACCCTGCAGTGGGCATGAAGTTAGTTTAAGATTCTCTCCCTTTCCATACCCTCCCCCCACCACCCCGATTACTCATGTGTGCTCTCACCTAAAAAAAAAAAAAGAGAGAGAGAGAAAGAAGAAAAGAAAAAAGGGGAGGTGTAGAGGTGTATGTCTACTGAATCTCCAAAAAAGGGGAGGACACTGTATTGGTTTTACAGCAAAAAAGCAGGTACCATTTAAATATATCAGTCCAGGTCCAGGGGTGCCTGGATGGCTCAGTGGGTTATGCCTCTGCTTTTGGCTCAGGTCATGGTCTCAGAGTCCTGGAATCGAGCCCTACAACGGGCTCTCTGCTCAGCAGGGAGCCTGCTTCCTCCTCTATCTCTGCCTAACTCTCTGTCTACTTGTGATCTCTCTCTCTCTCTGTCAAATAAATAAATAAAATCATTTAAAAAATAATAAAAAATAAATATATCAGTCCATTATGAGTTTTGCCGAAGGTGAGAAAAACCACAGAGCATATTATAAGTTTCAAATATTTAGGGGTTATTAATTTCTTTTTAAAAAGATTTATTTATTTATTTTAAAAAGAAAGAGAGAAGAAGTGGGATGGGCAGAGGGAAAGAGAGAGAATCTCAAGCTGACTTCACCTGAGCTCCCAGTCCTACCTGTGGCTTAATCTCATGACTGCGAGACCATGACTAGAGCTGAAACCAAAAGTCCCACACTTAACCAACACCACCACCAAGGTGCCCCAGCTTTCCAAAGCTTTTTTGGAACATGTTTGGGCAGTAAAATTAATAACAACTTCACAAACTATAAATTATTAAGACTTTCATTTCTGGCTACATTGGGGTATCTTGCATTGGATCGGCTATTGCACTGAGCCAATAAGAAAAGTTAGATTGATTATGCTGAGTGAAATAAGTCAAGCAGAGAGAGTCAATTATCATATGGTTTCACTTACTTATGGAGCATAAGGAATAACACAGAGGACATGGGGAGATGGAGAGGAGAAGTGAGATGGGGAAATCAGAGAGGGAGACAAACCATGAGAGACTGTGGACTCTGAGAAACAAACTGAGGATTTTGGAGGGGAGGGGAGTGGGGGGTTGGGTAGGCCTGGTGGTGGGTATTAAGGAGGGCACGTATTGCAAGGAGCATTGGATGTGGTGCATAAACAATGAATTTTAGAACACTGAAAAGAAATAAAATAAAATGGGAAAAAAAAGGAAAGTTAGATTGAAACAAAAAATTTGAAAAAAGGAAAGCTAGGATATGGAGGCCAAGGCCATAGAGTAAGGAGAGGCCAGTCTTCTCCACCAGGCCTTCCTCTCTGTGTTTTCAAGTGTGCTAGAGCAGCCCAGTAGACAGCAGAGACTAAGAGCTTATGGAGGCGTCCCAGAAAAAAACTACAGTTGGACCAAAAAATCATCGAGGCTGGGGGTGCCTGAGTGGCTCAGTCAGTTGAACATCTACCTTTGGCTCAGGTCACAATCTCGGGGTCCTGTGATTGAGCCTCAAATGGGGCTCCCAGTTTAGCAGGGAGTCTGCTTCTCCCTCTCTCTCTCTCCCCAAGCACTTGTACTGTCTCTCTGTCTCTCTCTGTCTCAAAAAAATCTTCTAGGCTAAGGCTCTGGGAAAAAGGGAACCAAAGAGAGGTGAACCCAGTGCTCTGTAGAAGTATGCTTAATTATATGCTGTGCTGATATTAGAAATGAGAAGTGGATCCTAAGAAGCTACAAGGCTAAGCTGAGATGTCAACACTGCCATGGAGCCAGGAGACTAGGACTGGATTCTGAGTCTTTTCACAGAGGACAGGTCAGAGGGACACAGGCCAGTGGACAAAGAGAAATATGAAACTCACTATGCATTAGAGATCTCTTTCAAGCTTTTACTTCAGGCCTCAGTTCTTCTGCTGGCGTTTGCTTTTCAGAGACTTCAGGGAGTTGCTCTTTATAGTCTGTCCAGAGTTGTGAGTTGTAGTCAGTAGGTGAGGTAGACCGCAGTTGGCTCACCCTACCTTAGCAGTCACCAGAAACTTAGACGTTTTGTTTTTAAAAATATACACGAGGGGCACCTCAGTGGCTCAGTGGGTTTGTCATCTACCTTTTGCCCAGGTCATGATCCTGTAGTCCTGGGATGGAGCCCCACATTGGGCTCCCTGCTCCACAGGGAGTCTGCTTCTCCCTCTGCCCCCCCACCCCTGCCACTTGTTCTCTCATTCTCTCTCGACGTGTGCGTGGGCTCTCTCTTAATAAATAAAATCTTTAAAAAATAAAATAAAATAAATAATGCACACTAATATGGACTACTACAAATAAACATCAGAGGCTCACTACTTTTAATTATGATGTTATAGATGAACAAGTGAGTGCGATGCTTCTGCATTTTAGAAATCTCCCCTCCCCCAATAAGTCCAGTGTCAGATTAAAATTCATTTAAAAAGATTTGTCAAGTATAGACAATTTGAATATCTATTGGGTTTTGGGAATCTTACGTTTCAGTCGGGAAGTCAGTACAGAATAGGTTTTTTATTCTGTCTTCTCTATTGTGCTGAAAAAAGTGATTTTGATAAAATAATTTTGAAAGTGTTAAGTAGCAGCACCAAATGTATCTATCACATGTGTTTCAATCTATCAACAAAACTTATATTTTATACATGATGTATTATCTTAATGTGGAAACAAAACTAGGTTACAAAATATCAGTTGTGCTTATCGGAAGAGATAAAATGAGCCCATTGGGGGTCTCCAATCCCTGATTCCAAGTTGTCATTGCAATGACCAATAGAAAACACAAATTAAAGAAAACCTACATCATTTATAGTGACGGTGGAGTAATACCTTCCACTTACTAAAACTATGGGAATTTGCACCTGAAATAGCGTGGGTAACAAAGATACACTGAATCAACTTGCAATTCTCCCTTCTAATAGAATGTCATTATCACTGGGCAGTATTTCTAGAGAAAACCCTAGCAGAACCTCAGTAACTCCCGCAAATTTTGTGAGGAAAAGTTGAGCAATAGGATAGATAGTGGACAAAATGAAAATATACAAATTGATTTAAAAGAAAAAAAAAATCCCACTCTTGAGTAACATCAAAAGGGTCCCTTGAGTATACAAGAAGTTAATAGAATGATACCAAGTATTTTCTTTTGATGTGTCTCCATGTTACTTATAAAGAATGTGAAAAGAATGCGTCTAACCAACAAAACAGGAAAATCAGACTGGCTTCAGACTTCCCAATATTAAAAATCTGAGGATGATGAACAACTTCTTCAGAATTTTAAAGGGAAAATAAAACCTGTGACCTTTGCTTTCTCTATGTAGTTGATTTTAATTGCATTGGCAGAATATTACTTTCAGATTTTTTTTTTATGGTCAGGAATTCAGGAACAGTTTAGTCGATTGTTTCATTTTTCTTAAATTTTTATTTAAATTCCAGTTAGTTAATATATAGTGTGATATTGATTCCAGGCTTACAATATAGTGATTCCACACTTCCATACATTGCACTGTGCTCCTCACAAGTGCCCTCCTTAATCCCCATCACCTATTTCACCCATGCCCCCATGCAACTTTCAGATTATTTTTGAGGCATTTTCCATGGGACAAGCTTTACCCCTTTTCACGTCTTTTCCTCATCTTCACAGTAGTTTAAATATTTAGCATCCGCTAAATTGTATTTGCCACAAAATCTTCTAGAGTTACTCTCTTTATATGACAGCCACTGCCTTCATATTCCACTAAGTAGAATGAATACCAATGACATATTTAGTCATATTTCTTTATAGTAAAATTGCTATACTTTTCTAAATTCACATTAGACTTTTGGGAACTTAATATATTGAAGAATTAATGTGAATGGATGTTTAGCACTTATAAAATGCATGTACAGTGAAGAAGGTTGAAAAAATATGAGTACTGTCATTTCAAAGACAATAGACATACATTGTCAGTTATAAAAGAAATGAAAACGTATATCAACCGCCAATAAAATTGTTATAAAAATTAATTTGTTTCTAAGTTACAGAAGTAAGTTTCGTCTTCAATATTTAATCAGTTTTAGTGCAATGGTAGAACACATAGAAAGTGAAAGTATTTTCTTACGCAAGCGAAATTTATAGACTCTGATAAAAGTTATTCATTAGTTTTTGAATATCACAGCTCACAGTTTTTGGTACACAAAATAATATCCTGGTTATGGCTGACTACCTCTGCCAGGCAGTAGTAAATAAGTATTATTTCTAGCTAATGTCTATCATAGCAGATGTAATGAATTATGGGGTAGGATTTATTTTTTAAGTGTTGGCTTAAAAATGACTATGTCAGGGAATTAACAGGTGCGTTAGCATTTTGATGTGGAAATCATTTCTGTTCTTTGTTTTCACCCATTGTTGCCAAGTGGTTTTTCTATCATGCTGAGGAGAGTTTCCTGAGAACAAAACAAATGCTTTCTGATTGGGTCAGGTTTACATTATGCCTTATCATTTACATCCCTTCAAGCTGAGTAGAGAGAAAACCATTTCTGTGTGTGGGGAAATGGTCGCAGGAGAGAGGGGTGTACACAGAGAACATTCATTTTTAATTCTGGTGCAAAGGCACAGATGGGGAATGTCCCACATAGAGTTGTTTCCAGTCTCTGTTTAAACACATAATGATTTTATTATTTGTGTGCCTGCTCCCCCCCTCCTGTGGGAAGGGAAAGAACAGAGAAAGAAAAGAAAATTGAGCTTATTCTTCCGTTTTCAGCAAAACCTAAATGTATACTTAAAAGAGAACAAGAAAAGTTATTGTCAACTTGTACGTAACTGCTCTCATTCATGGTACTTCGATTAAAATAGGCATGGCCATTTTTGCCATGAATATTTTTAAGTTTCAAGGAGGTTCAGGGAGAAGCAGTCTTACCTGGCATGCAAGCAGCATGTCTGTTTGAAGGACAAAAATTGCATCATCCCCTGTGTGTATGTGTGTGTGTGTGAATAATTTCTAATTACTTCAATAGTATGGTGTATCTCATCTTTCATGGTTCCCTCTGTGAAAGGCTGACAGTACCCACAGGATATTCTTTTCAGTCTTCTTCACTGTAATTGCATTTTATAAGTGATAAACATCCATTCAGATTAAGTAACTTCTCAATATATTAAGTTACCAAAAGTCTAATGTGAATTTAGAAAAGTATAGCAATTTTACTACAAAGAAATATGACTAAATATGTCATTGGTATTCTTCTTAGTGGAATATGAAGGCAGTGGCTGTCATATAAAGAGAATTACTCTAAAAGATTTTGTGGGGACGCCTGGGTGGCTCAGTTGGTTAAGCAGCTGCCTTCGGCTCAGGTCATGATCCCAGCGTCCTGGGATCGAGTCCCGCATTGGGCTCCTTGCTCATCAGGGAGCCTGCTTCTCCCTCTGCCTCTGCCTGCCATTCTGTCTGCCTGTGCTTGCTTTCTCTCCCTCTCTCTCTCTCTGACAAATAAATAAATAAAATCTTAAAAAAAAAAAATTAAAAAAAAAAACATTTTGGGGCGCCTGGGTGGCTCAGTGGGTTAAGCCGCTGCCTTCGGCTCAGGTCATGATTTCAGGGTCCTGGGATCGAGCCCCGCATCGGGCTCTCTGCTCGGCAAGGAGCCTGCTTCCTCCTCTCTCTCTGCCTGCCTCTCTGCCTGCTTGTGATCTCTGTCTGTCAAATAAATAAATTAAAACAAAACAAAACAAAAAAAAAACAAAAAAACATTTTGTGGCAAATACAATTTAGCGCATGCTAAATATTTAAACTCTTATGAAAATCTTGACCCATCCCCCAAGAAGATGGTGAAAGGTGTAAAGTTTGTCACATGAAAAATGCCTCAACATAATCTGGAAGTAATATTCTGCCAATGCAATTAAATATTCCTGTCCAAAAAAACTTCTAGCTCAAAAAAATATAGTATGTGTGTGTATATGTGTGTGTGTGTGTGTGTGTGTATGTATGTATTATGTAAGTATATACATATATATATTTCTAAGGATGTATGTGTGTGTGTATATACTTTTGATTACAATTTCCATGGCCAGTTATGTGACTTTGATTTAAATAAGTTGTCCATTGAAATCAGTTCACACAACTAGAACCCTTTCAAGATAGGAAAGATACCAAACATGTATCAGATGTTATCCTTGCCTTTAAAATAATTAAAATCTGAAAGCAACTATAAGTACACATACCAGAATCTAAACATCAATCTTAAGAAAAGAGCTTAGGTAATTGCCAGAAGAGATACGATTTTATTGAACTCAATTACAACTTTAACTATTATTAGAGAATTCAGGGGATTAAAGAATATCTTCTATTTAAGCAAGACTCTGTTTAAGCAAGACTGTCCTGTGGAGATGGAACTAGAAATGAATCTTATGAATATTTCACTGGAGATGAGAGCAGAGAAAGTGTTCTAGTAAGTGAAATATTAAAAATGAGTATATGGGACTCCAGTAGTCCATAGAATGGATGGAAATAGTTTCTTCAGTTCATACCTGTTGTCCTCTCTAGTGAAATCTCTGTGGTAGTATGTGTGGTGGCTGAGGTGGACATGAGGAATGTCTCAGAACAAACTGGCGATTTCCAAATGTATGAGAGAACTTAAAACTTAGAGCTTTAGATAGGAGTCAAGATGGCGGAGAAGTAGCAGGCTGAGACTACTTCAGGTAGCGGGAGATCAGCTAGATAGCTTATCTAAAGATTGCAAACACCTACAAATCCAACGGGAGATTGAAGAGAAGAAGAACAGCAACTCTAGAAACAGAAAATCAACCACTTTCTGAAAGGTAGGACTGGCGGAGAAGTGAATCCAAAGCGACTGGAAGATAGACCGCAGGGGGAGGGGCCGGCTCCCGGCAAGCGGCGGAACAATGGAGCACAAAATCGGGACTTTTAAAAGTCTGTTCCGCTGAGGGACATCGCTCCAGATGCTTAACCGGGGTGAAGCCCACGCAGGGTCAGCGTGGGCTCAGGTCCCGCAGGGTCACAGGAGGATCGGGGGTATCTGAGTGTCGCAGAGCTTACAGGTATTAGAACAGGGAAGCCGGCTACAGAGACAGAGCCGAGGAGTGAGCTCACAGCTCTGGGTTACCTTGAACCGGTCGCAGGCTTGGTCAGCTTGGAGTGCGGCCGGAGGCAGGGTGACGGGAGTAATTGGCGCTGTTCTCTGAGGGCTCACTGAGGAGTGGGACCCCGGGCTCTTGGCTCCTCCGGGCCGGAGACCGGGAGGCCGCCATCTTCATTCCCGTCCTCCGGAACTCTACAGAAAGAGCTCAGGAAACAAAAGCTCCGGAAAGCAAACCCGATCGGATTACTCAGACCAGCCCCTGGTAAGGGCGGTGCAACTCCGCCTGGGGCAAAGACACTTGAGAATCACTACAACAGGCCCCTCCCCCAGAAGATCAACAAGAAACCCAGCCAGGACCAAGTTCACCTACCAAGGAGTGCAGTTTCAATACCAAGGAGAGCAGCGGAATTCCAGAGGAGGAGAAAGCAAAGCATGGAACTCATGGCTTTCTCCCCATGATTCTTTAGCCTTGCAGTTAATTTAATTTTTTTTTTTCTTTTTCAATTTATTTTTCTTCTTCTGCTAAATTTTTTTAAATTTTACCCTTTTCTTTTTTAACATTTTTTTAACTAGTTTATCTAATATATATATATATATTTTTTTCCTTTTTATATTTTTTCTTTATTGATTTTCTTTTTTTAATTGTTTCTTTCTTTTCTTTTTTTTTTTTCTTTCTGAACCTCTTTTTATCCCCTTTCTCCCCCCTCACGATTTGGGATCTCTTCTGATTTGGCTAAAGCATATTTTCCTGGGGTTGTTGCCACCCTTCTAGTATTTTACTTGCTCCTTCATCTACTCTTATCTGGACAAAATGACAAGGCGGAAAAATTCACCACAAAGAAAAAGAACAAGAGGCAGTACCAAAGGCTAGGGACCTAATCAATACAGACATTGGTAATATGTCAGATCTAGAGTTCAGAATGACGATTCTCAAGGTTCTAGCTGGGCTCGAAAAAGGCATGGAAGATATTAGAGAAACCCTCTCGGGAGATATAAGAGCCCTTTCTGGAGAAATAAAAGAACTAAAATCTAACCAAGTTGAAATCAAAAAAGCTATTAATGAGGTGCAATCAAAAATGGAGGCTCTCACTGCTAGGATAAATGAGGCAGAAGAAAGAATTAGCGATATAGAAGACCAAATGACAGAGAATAAAGAAGCTGAGCAAAAGAGGGAGAAACAGCTACTGGACCATGAGGGGAGAATTCGAGAGAAAGTGACACCGTAAGACGAAACAACATTAGAATAATTGGGATTCCAGAAGAAGAGGAAACAGAGAGGGGAGCAGAAGGTATATTGGAGAGAATTATTGGAGAGAGAATTTCCCCAATATGGCAAAGGGAACAAGCATCAAAATCCAGGAGGTTCAGAGAACCCCCCTCAAAAGTCAATAAGAATAGGTCCACACCCCGTCACCTAATAGTAAAATTTACAAGTCTTAGTGACAAAGAGAAGATCCTGAAAGCAGCCTGGGAAAAGAAGTCTGTAACGTACAATGGTAAAAATATTAGATTGGCAGCAGACTTATCCACAGAGACCTGGCAGGCCAGAAAGAGCTGGCATGATATATCCAGAGTACTAAATGAGAAAAACATGCAGCCAAGAATACTATATCCAGCTAGGCTATCATTGAAAATAGAAGGAGAGATTAAAAGCTTCCAGGACAAACAAAAACTGAAAGAATTTGCAAATACCAAACCGGCTCTACAGGAAATACTGAAAGGGGCCCTCTAAGCAAAGAGAGACCCTAAAAGTAGTAGATCAGAAAGAAACAGAGACAATATACAATATCAGTCACCTTACAGGCAATACAATGGCACTAAATTCATATCTCTCAATACTTACCCTGAATGTTAATGGGCTAAATGCCCCAATCAAAAGACACAGGGTATCAGAATGGATAAAAAAACAAAACCTATCTATATGTTGCCTATAAGAAACTCATCTTAAACCTGAAGACACCTCCAGATTTAAAGTGAGGGGGTGGAAAAGAATTTACCATGCTAATGGACATCAGAAGAAAGCAGGAGTGGCAATCCTTATATCAGATCAATTAGATTTTAAGCCAAAGACTATAATAAGAGATGAGGAAGGACACTATATCAAACTCAAAGGAACTGTCCATCAAGAAGATCTAACAATTTTGATATCTATGCCCCTAACGTGGGAGCAGCCAACTATATAAACCAATTAATAGTTGGGAGCAGCCAACTATATAAACCAATTAATAACAAAATCAAAGAAACACATCGACAATAATACGATAATAGTAGGGGACTTTAACACTCCCCTCACTGAAATGGACAGATCATCCAAGCAAAAGATCAACAAGGAAATAAAGGCCTTAAATGACACACTGGACCAGATGGACATCACAGATATATTCAGAACACTTCATCCCAAAGCAACAGAATACACATTCTTCTCTAGTGCACATGGAACATTCTACAGAATAGATCACATTCTCGGTCCTAAATCAGGTCTCAACCGTTATCAAAAGATTGGAATCATTCCCTACATATTTTCAGACCACAATGCTCTGAAGCTAGAACTCAATCACAAGATGAAATTTGGAAAGAACCCAAATACATGGAGACTAAACAGCATCCTTCTAAAGAATGAATGGGTCAACCAGGAAATTAAAGAAGAATTGAAAAAATTCATGGAAACAAATGATAATGAAAACAATACGGTTCAAAATCTGTGGGACACGACAAAGGCAGTCTTGAGAGGAAAATATACAGCGGTACAAGCCTTTCTCAAGAAACAAGAAGGGTCTCAGGTACACAACCTAACCCTACACCTAAAGGAGCTGGAGAAAGAACAAGAAAGGAAGCCTAAACCCAGCAGGAGAAGAGAAATCATAAAGATCAGAGCAGAAATCAATGAAATAGAAACCAAAAAACAATAGAACAAATCAACAAAACTAGGAGCTGGTTCTTTGAAAGAATTAATAAGATTGATAAACCCCTGGCCAGACTTATCAAAAAGAAAAGAGAGAGGACCCAAATAAAAAAAATCATGAATGAAAGAGGAGAGATCACAACGAACACCAAAGAAATACAGACAATTATAAGAACATACTATGAGCAACTCTACGCCAACAAATTTGACAATCTGGAAGAAATGGATGCATTCCTAGAGACATATAAACTACCACAACTGAACCAGGAAGAAATAGAAAGCCTGAACAGACCCATAACCAGTAAGGAGATTGAAACAGTCATCAAAAATCTCCAAACAAACAAAAGCCCAGGGCCAGATGGCTTCCCGGGGGAATTCTACCAAACATTTAAAGAAGAACTAATTCCTATTCTCCTGAAACTGTTCCAAAAAATAGAAATGGAAGGAAAACTTCCAAACTCATTTTATGAGGCCAGCATCACCTTGATCCCAAAACCAGAAAAGGATTCCATCAAAAAAGAGAACTACAGACCAATATCCTTGATGAACACAGATGCAAAAATTCTCACCAAAATACTAGCCAATAGGATTCAACAGTACATTAAAAGGATTATTCACCACGACCAAGTGGGATTTATTCCAGGGCTGCAAGGTTGGTTCAACATCCGCAAATCAATCAATGTGATACAACACATTAATAAAAGAAAGAACAAGAACCATATGATACTCTCCATAGATGCTGAAAAAGCATTTGACAAAGTACAGCATCCCTTCCTGATCAAAACTCTTCAAAGTGTAGGGATAGAGGGCACATACCTCAATATTATCAAAGCCATCTATGAAAAACCCACCGCAAATATCATTCTCAATGGAGAAAAACTGAAAGCTTTTCCGCTAAGGTCAGGAACACGGCAGGGATGTCCGTTATCACCACTGCTATTCAACATAGTACTAGAAGTCCTAGCCTCAGCAATCAGACAACAAAAGGAAATTAAAGGCATCCATATCGGCAAAGAAGAAGTCAATCTATCACTCTTTGCAGATGATATGATACTATATGTGGAAAACCCAAAAGACTCCACTCCAAAACTGCTAGAACTTGTACAGGAATTCAGTAAAGTGTCAGGATATAAAATCAATGCCCAGAAATCAGTTGCATTTCTCTACACCAACAACAAGACAGAAGAAAGAGAAATTAAGGAGTCAATCCCATTTACAATTGCACCCAAAACTATAAGATACCTAGGAATAAATCTAACCAAAGAGACTAAGAATCTATACACAGAAAACTATAAAGTACTCATGAAAGAAATTGAGGAAGACACAAAGAAATGGAAAAATGTTCCATGCTCCTGGATTGGAAGAATAAATATTGTGAAAATGTCTATGCTACCTAAAGCAATCTACACATTTAATGAATTCCTATCAAAGTACCATCCATTTTTTTCAAAGAAATGGAACAAATAATCCTAAAATTTATATGGAACCAGAAAAGACCTCGAATAGCCAAAGCAATATTGAAAAAGAAAGCCAAAGTTGGTGTCATCACAATTCCGGACTTCAAGCTCTATTACAAAGCTGTCATCATCAAGACAGCATGGTACTGGCACAAAAACAGACACATAGATCAATGGAACAGAATAGAGAGCCCAGAAAGAGACCCTCAACTCTATGGTCAACTAATCTTCGACAAAGCAGGAAAGAATGTCCAATGGAAAAAAGACAGCCTCTTCAATAAATGGTGTTGGGAAAATTGGACAGCCACATGCAGAAAAATGAAATTGGATCATTTCCTTATACCACACACGAAAATAGACTCAAAATGGATGAAGGACCTCCATGTGAGAAAGGAATCCATCAAAATCCTTGAGGAGAACACAGGCAGCAACCTCTTCGACCTCAGCCGCAGCAACATCTTCCTAGGAACATCGCCAAAGGCAAGGGAAGCAAGGGCAAACATGAACTGTTGGGATTTCATCAAGATCAAAAGCTTTTGCACAGCAAAGGAAACAGTTAACAAAACCAAAAGACAACTGACAGAATGGGAGAAGATATTTGCAAATGACATATCAGATAAAGGGCTAGTGTCCAAAATCTATAAAGAACTTAGCAAACTCAACACCCAAAGAACAAATAATCCAATCCAGAAATGGGCAGAGGACATGAACAGACATTTCTGCAAAGAAGACATCCAGATGGCCAACAGACACATGAAAAAGTGCTCCACATCACTCGGCATCAGGGAAATACAAATCAAAACCACAATGAGATACCACCTCACACCAGTCAGAATGGCTAAAATTAACAAGTCAGGAACTGACAGATGCTGGCGAGGATGCGGAGAAAGGGGAACCCTCCTACACTGTTGGTGGGAATGCAAGCTGGTGCGACCACTCTGGAAAACAGCATGGAGGTTCCTCAAAATGTTGAAAATAGAACTATCCTATGACCCAGCAATTGCACTGCTGGGTATTTACCCTAAAGATACAAACGGAGTGATCCAAAGGGGCACGTGCACCCGAATGTTTATAGCAGCAATGTCTACAATAGCCAAACTATGGAAAGAACCTAGATGTCCATCAACAGACGAATGGATAAAGAAGATGTGGTATATATACACAATGGAATACTATGCAGCCATCAGAAGAAATGAAATCTTGCCATTTGCGACGACGTGGATGGAACTAGAAGGTATCATGCTTAGCGAAATAAGTCAGTCGGAGAAAGACAACTATCATATGATCTCCCTGATATGAGGGAGAGGAGATGCAACATTGGGGGTTAAGGGGGTACTCTTAAAGGTAAGAGTAAATGAAACAAGATGGGATTGGGAGGGAGACAAACCATAAGTGACTCTTAATCTCACAAAACAAACTGAGGGTTGATGGGGGGAGGGGGGTTGGGAGTAGGGGGGTGGGATTATGGACATTGGGGAGGGTATGTGCTATGGTGAATGCTGTGAAGTGTGTAAACCTGGCGATTCACAGACCTGTACCCCTGGGGATAAAAATATATGTTTATAAAAAATAAAATTAAAAAAAAAAAACTTAGAGCTTTAAATTCAAGAAACAGAGAACAGGGGAATTTCTATGTCTTTGTTAAAGGATCTCTTATATTTTGTAGCTCCAAGATCTTGAAGAATGACAATGACATTTTATAGAAATGACAATGGATGGATAAACAATAAGATGAGGATGATAATCCCGGCTTCTGTTCCAGAAGTTTTCTTCTTTTACTGGAGCATATAAAACAAACCTTTTATGTACACTACACATACACCTGAGTTCCCCTAACAGAGATATCAGGACAATTTTTAGTCTTTAATTAGTGTCCTCTTAACTCTCCAGCTCTTTGTTTAATCTGATCTTCATGCCGACCCACGGTACAAAAAAATCGTCTGTAATGTTGATGTCATGCTGATGGGAGATCAGTAACAGGAAGAAGCGAGAAACATAAATTCCCCTGGATATAATTATTTTGGAAGTTGGGAAATAAAATCCCACACTTAGTGGCTGAAATCTCAGTAAAGTTTCTTGGATACTGTGTAGTGATGTCCATAAAGTAGAAAACAAATGCTACATTTTAAGGCATTATTACTAATAAGAAAGGAAGCCTTGTTTGTATCTTTGGACCTTGGAAGATATATAGATTTATGGCATTTATCAGTGTACGTTACCTTTTTACCTGGTAATCCCGAAGAGTTTTAGTGGACTGCAGAGCAGGACAAGTCTCTTCAGCTCATTCTAGCTTACATACAAGAAACTCTCCCACTTGCCTCCTATGCCATAGTATATTCAATGTGCTTTAAGTGTCTATGGTAGGACAGGATGTTGAAGGGAGCCTGTGAAAATCCCTGGTAAGGGAACCAAAGTCCCTTAGACTTTCCTACAAAAACATACAGTTTTCTACAACCACTCTTTTTTGGGCAAAAAATTTTGTTTGCAAATGTACCTGACTGAGATTAAATATCCAACCTTAAGACCGAACATGACCAGATGACTCGAGATGCCCATTATTGATTGGGTATTATTTGATCTACCAAGTTATAAAATTGGGTATCCAAGTGGCACACCTTCATCAAATAGAGATGGTGCACTCAGTACTGGGCTGGAGTACATGTACATGATATAAGCAGGTGATCCACAACCCCAGGGCACCTTCCCTTGCACTTTCACCCAGACTTCAGTGCATCTTCTAGCCACCTATGGAGCCTCCTATCACCAGCCGAGTAGGGAAAAAATACATTAGATTCTGGCTTATACATGGTTGTATATGACACACTGGCACCTGCCATAAATTCATTGTTGAGAATTCTAATCCCATTTAAATGGTGGATATAAAAGGCAGATAAATCATTCCACAGTTAGAACTGGTTGTCTATTTTGCATAGGAGTTGAGATAATCTGAGGTTTGGATTTATGCTGCCTTGTTAATGGTATGGTCAAGTGGTCAGGGGCTTGGAAGGAATAGAATTGGAGGATTGATGATGATAAGATACAGGCAAGAAGGGAGAGCTATGTGGATGGATGTCACAGGATATTTATTTTTCCTAAAAAGGCCTTTTTTTTTTTTAAAGATTTTATTTATTTGACAGACACAGTGAGAGAGGGAACACAAGCAGGGAGAGTGGGAGAGGGAGAAGCAGGCTCCCCACTGAGCAGAGAGCCCAATGCGGGTCTTGATCCCAGGACCCCGGGATCATGACCTGAGCCAAAGGCAGATGCTTAACAACTGAGCCACCCAGCCCCCCTTAAAAGGCCTTCTTAATGACACCTACTGCAGAGATGGCTCTAAATAATCGGACAAGTAACTCACTTTGTGGGTGTCAGTGTCTTTCCTACAATTCTCATGCTTTCTCAATGGGCTCATCAATAAAGTGGCTATGGTATCAGGGATGCTGGCCAAGTATGCATTTTATAACATGGACATCTAGGCAAAACTTATCTGGCCACTATCACTGCTGAGGACCCACTTGCCAATGGCAGAGGACAATGCTGAGCTACAGATAAAGAATATGGAGGACCAGTCAGCTACCTGGTAGCTGGATGATTATATCTGGATCACTTCCAACATGGAAGGGAAAATAATTGGTCCTTCCTGTAATGAATATTTATATTAAATGTAGATTTGCTTTCTCTATCCAGAAACATCATCCTGTGGCTTATATCTATGACTTATTCAATGTCATGCATCCCATCTATTACTGCTTCGATTAAGGAATTTGTTTTATAGTAACAGAAGTGAAATAGCAAGTTGACTATTAAGAGAATTACTAACTTTACATATATGCAGAAGCAGCTGGCCTTATAATGTGGAGAAATGGATTATTGAATAGTCAGTTATGGCATTAGCTTGGGGCTAATACATTACCTGATTAGAGTACTGCCTGCAGTATTTAATATATTCTTTGAATTTATGGTTGATATATGGTACTCATGGAGTATGTGAAAGAGTCAGTGCCTAACCCATTTGCAAATTTTTTTCTTCCATTCTTTTGACCTTGAATTCTGCTGGTTTAAAGGTTGAATAACAACAATTATTCCACTACACTGGGAGCTGAGACACCACAGTGCCATTTTAGGCCCCTGACACTACTGAACCCAAAAGCCAAAAAGGCTATGTTGGCTAGGGTGATTGATTTTTATTACCAGTCATTATGATTGCTGCTCTGCAGTGAGGAAGAAAAATATGTCTAAATCTCAGGGAATTTTTGTGTATGTCTCCTAATGCTACCACATCCAGTGGTCAAGTTAGTGGAAGTCTACAGAAACTTAATACAGGCAGGAAAACCAAGGTTCAGATCCCTCAGCAATGAAGACCACTCTCTCTTTGTTTTCCTTTTTGTTTGGCGACTGGATTCTTTTCATGTTCCTGAGGTGCAAATGTTTGAACAACCCATGACTCTGTTCTTATTATTATTTCATGTCTATCAGTAATAAATTGATCTCTGAATTAGTTATGGTTCTAGATACTATCTATTTACTGGTGACTCAAAAGTTTGTATCTCTGGCTACGACCATCTCCTGGATTATAGACACATATGTCCAATTGCCCGGGATTCCTGAAATTAGTAAGTTCAAAACAAAACTCTTGATTTTCTTCCTTTTATAGTCTTATCCATCTCAGTCAATGACAACTCTCTTCTTGCAGTAGGTTGGACCCCAAATCTCGGAGTCATCATTGACTTTTCTCTTTCTTTCATATACCGCACTTAAATCATCTTCAAAGCCTGTCAGCTATTCTTCTAAAATATACCCAAACTCAGTCATTTATCTCCATTTCCTCTCCCCTGAGTTACTGAATAACCTCGTAAGTATTTCTGCTGCTTCCATCCTCTATTAACCATGTTTCTGATGTTTTGACATCTGAGGTCTTGCTGACCCTGAAGAGATTGCCCCTCCCAGGGCTAGCCAGTTTCTAGAGATCCAAACAGTGCTGGCCTGCAAGTATTCCTTTCATATGCAAACTAACAAGCCCACACCCCCAATCACCTCCTTTATAGAGCTATGACACTCCAGACCATTATCTCCCTGCCCTAATCACCCTAGTGCTAGCTAGCTAACCAACAACCAGAGAGCCACCGTGCAGCCTGCTGAAATTATTCAAACTAATCAAGCCCAAACCCTCAGAGCCTGCATTGCCTTATCTTTCCCACTGAAACCACATTGGGGGGGCTTGCCCATGTTTTCTTCTAGCTCCCTCTGCCTTCTGACCAAGCCCAGTGCTTCCTCACCTATCCCCTGCAGGACTTGGCATGCCCGTTCCTTTTCTGAACTGTAAGTAACAAAGTATCCTGGTCTGTTATGAATCATAATAAAATCTATGTTTAAAAACACATCTTTGCCCTACCTCTCTCCCCAGTCTAATCTACATAAAGCAGCCAGATAAGCCTTTTAAAATATGTCAGATTATGTCATTTTTGTTCTAAAAGTCCTGGAATAGCTGCCCATTTCTCCTGAGTCCTGCAAAACACTTTAAGATCCTGCTCTCCTTCCTGTTGCTTCTGTCACCTTCTTGACTCACTGGTCTTCTTTGTTTTTCCTAACAAGTCAAGTTGCCCACGTCTTAGCCTTTGTATTCACTTTTCCTCTGCCTGGAATGCTTTTCTCCTACTTATCCACATATCCCGTTTCCTTACTTTTCTAGGTTTCTGTTTCATTACCTGTTAGAGGGATAGTCTCTGTCCACAGTATATAAACTAGACCTTGCATTCCATTGCATGACTTTATCTTCATGTTTCTTTTTTCTTCTTTGTACTTATAACCACTAGACTACTTCTTCTCCTTTTATTATTTTTATTATTATTGTTATTTTGCTTATTTTTCTACACTAGAATGTAAATTTCCCAAATGCAGGTACTTTGTTTCTTTCACAGCTATATTCACAGTGCCTGGAATGGATCCTATCATAGGGATAGGTGGCCACTGATTATTTAGGTAATAAAATTAAATTTTTGTTTACTCAAGTGCTGAAGCTTTGGATATATAGTTGATGTAAGGGTACTAAGTAATTTTTTCTTTTCCAGAAATAAAATTTCAAGAGTTAAAGGTTGAATTCTAAAATGAACACTGTCTCTAGCTGACATCCTTCATTTTATAAAAGTTGAAGAGTCTCTACAATAGACAATTTCTATTCCAGAAATCTGCTTAATGGCCCACCTTTTGCTCCCTTTATTCATTGCTCACATATCTGTAGGTCCTCTGACCCGTACCAAGCTTTACCCTTCTCAGTGCTACCTAAATTTTTGTAGTCCCTCTGGACATTTATCTTCACCCATTTTTTTTTTTTTTTTTTTTTGGCCTCGTGTTTCTCTCCATCTTTTTATTTCTTTTCCCTTTGTTTTGTCTTTTTTTTTTTTAATTCTTTTAGTAAGAAATATTTCCCAGTATCCTAAAAACTGTGAATAATATCTTTTTTCCCTCCAGGTAAAGTAAATTTGAAGATGTCTCCCAGGCATATCCCATGTACGCTGAAAGTTAAAATGTCCTGGATATAATGTTATAGTTTGTTGAATATACTGAAGGACATTGTTTTACTTCGACTAGATTTAGTGAGAACTAATCTGCAAAGACATTGTTTCTCTGAAGTTATGGTTTAATTTTATATGTGAAAATATATTATGGAAATCTTAGATAATATGCCAGGCTGAAAACCAAGATCCTGCTGGACCAGAGAATATACAAGATGAGTGTAGTACCTGGAGGTAATGAGAGGCTCTAAGAACAAAATGTAGGAAGAGCTCCTAATGGCCAACCCTAGAGCAGTTGTAGCAACAAGAAAAAAAAAAAAAAGTAGTATTAGATGATTAGATGATTACCAAAGTATAAATAAATGCCCATGAGTCAATCATAATATAAATAAATGATGCAATAAGAAAAAGGGAAAAGATAAATCTCTTGCATGGAATTCCAAGTAATTTATGTAGATACTTTCCCCTCAAAGAGGCATAACTCCCCACTCTTGATGTGTGGGGTCTGCTTGGTTACATGCTTCCAAAGAGTACAATATGGAAAAGGAGAAAGAAGTGGGGCGCCTAGGTGGCTCAGTGGGTTAAGCCTCTGCCTTCAGCTCAGGTCATGATCTCAGAGTCCTGGGATCAAGCCCCACATCAGGCTCTCCACTCAGCAGGGAGCCTGCTTCCCCTCTCTCTCTGCCTGCTGCTCTGCCTACTTGTGATCTCTCTCTCTGTCAAATAAATAAAATCTTAAAAAAAAAAAAAAGAAAAGGAGAAAGAAAAGTAACTCTACAACAGGGAAGCCTGACAACACTACCTGAGGCAGGTGATGAAGTATCCACACTTCATTCACATTCATTATGCTGATGAAGCATAATCAGTGACAAGTTGCAGCTGATAGTATGTACACTTGATATGATGGGATGAGAAGGGCAAATCAGACCAATATCAGACAAACCCCAGCTGAGGGGACTTTCTACAAAATATCTGACCACAAAACTGTCAAAGTCATGAAAACAACAATAGTCTGAGAAACTCTTGTCACAGCCAAGAGAAGCCTAAGACATAATACCTAAATGTACTCTTTTGTCCCAGATGAAATCTTGGAACAGAAAAAAGACATTAGGAAAAACTAATGGGAATATGAAATTTAGTTAATAATAATGTAGCAGTTTTGGTTATTAGGTGTGACAAACGTACCATACAATGTAAGATGGTTAACAGTCGTTGAAACTATGTGGGGGACGTATGGGAACTCTCCATACTATCTTTGCAACTTGTCTGTAAATCTAAATCTATTTCCGTTAAATCTATTATAAAAAAGTTTATTTGAAAAGCTGAGCCCAAGGAGGTGACAGACGTTGTATTCTCTGCCTTTAAGACATTCTTCAAGTAGATCTCCTAAAGACTTTAGTCGAATGTCATTTTGCTGTAGGTAACAGAAGCAAAAGAAAAACTGAATTTCCTTACTTCTTATAACCCATTGACAAGTCCTCGAAATAGGCGGTGTGGCATTCCCCTAGGAATTCAACTGCTTGGATGTTAATACTTTGCTAAGAGCAAAAAGCAACCTTAGCCAGGTCCCCCCAGGATGCTGTGAGTCTACTTTAACATATAAAAATTCCTTTGGAAACTTTCTTTATCTCTATTCCCCAAGATACATGTTGGCAATCATCCCCCAAGCATATGGCCCACCAATATACATCTGAATGGTCTCCTGACTGAGATTTTTATTAGGCAGTAATAAATGACCTTTACCTAACAATAACTAGCTCCCACAAGGTCCTGGAAACCTTGCTTCCAAATTTCCCTAGAGACTTAAGCTATCTCTAACCCCCTCCCAGCTTGCAAGTGTATAATCAGCCACTCCTTATGACCCAGGTGCAGCTCTTTCTGCCCATGGGTCCTGTCCCTGTGCTTTAATAAAACCACCTTTTTGCCCCAAAGACATCTCAAGAATTCTTTCTAGGCCATTGGCTCCAAATCCCAACATCTTTCCTATATCAATTTCTCCTCAAAATAGAAGTAAAATCTATAAGTAACTATCTCTTTGATAAACCACATTGATATTTGTTGGCATTACTCTTGGTTTTGTTTAAAATGGCATGTTTAAGGATAGTGGTGGACATCATCATGTCCACAGTGAAACCAGGTGGTGGGACATTAGGGAAGGCAATTTCTCTCTGTTTCCAACCCCATCAGTTTTCCCTCTGTCACTTGTGGCTGTGGACATGTGAATGAAAAGATAGAGACCTACACTAGATTTAGAAGAGGAACCATCTATATTATTTTCCTCAAAGAAATTCCCTCCCATTCTCTATAGTATCTCAGGTCTGTGTATGTCCTTTTCTAGCTCCCAAACCTGAAATTTGACAAATAATATTTATGTATTTGTATTGCCTATCCACTAACTAAGAGAGGCCAGGTCCAGCTCTTTCCTTTCCTTTCCTTTCTTTCCTTTCCTTTCCTTTCCTTTCCTTTCCTTTCCTTTCCTTTCCTTTCCTTTCCTTTCCTTTCCTTTCCTTTGGTGAATGCTGTGAAGTGTGTAAACCTGGCGATTCACAGACCTGTACCCCTGGGGATAAAAATATATGTTTATAAAAAATAAAATTAAAAAAAAAAAACTTAGAGCTTTAAATTCAAGAAACAGAGAACAGGGGAATTTCTATGTCTTTGTTAAAGGATCTCTTATATTTTGTAGCTCCAAGATCTTGAAGAATGACAATGACATTTTATAGAAATGACAATGGATGGATAAACAATAAGATGAGGATGATAATCCCGGCTTCTGTTCCAGAAGTTTTCTTCTTTTACTGGAGCATATAAAACAAACCTTTTATGTACACTACACATACACCTGAGTTCCCCTAACAGAGATATCAGGACAATTTTTAGTCTTTAATTAGTGTCCTCTTAACTCTCCAGCTCTTTGTTTAATCTGATCTTCATGCCGACCCACGGTACAAAAAAATCGTCTGTAATGTTGATGTCATGCTGATGGGAGATCAGTAACAGGAAGAAGCGAGAAACATAAATTCCCCTGGATATAATTATTTTGGAAGTTGGGAAATAAAATCCCACACTTAGTGGCTGAAATCTCAGTAAAGTTTCTTGGATACTGTGTAGTGATGTCCATAAAGTAGAAAACAAATGCTACATTTTAAGGCATTATTACTAATAAGAAAGGAAGCCTTGTTTGTATCTTTGGACCTTGGAAGATATATAGATTTATGGCATTTATCAGTGTACGTTACCTTTTTACCTGGTAATCCCGAAGAGTTTTAGTGGACTGCAGAGCAGGACAAGTCTCTTCAGCTCATTCTAGCTTACATACAAGAAACTCTCCCACTTGCCTCCTATGCCATAGTATATTCAATGTGCTTTAAGTGTCTATGGTAGGACAGGATGTTGAAGGGAGCCTGTGAAAATCCCTGGTAAGGGAACCAAAGTCCCTTAGACTTTCCTACAAAAACATACAGTTTTCTACAACCACTCTTTTTTGGGCAAAAAATTTTGTTTGCAAATGTACCTGACTGAGATTAAATATCCAACCTTAAGACCGAACATGACCAGATGACTCGAGATGCCCATTATTGATTGGGTATTATTTGATCTACCAAGTTATAAAATTGGGTATCCAAGTGGCACACCTTCATCAAATAGAGATGGTGCACTCAGTACTGGGCTGGAGTACATGTACATGATATAAGCAGGTGATCCACAACCCCAGGGCACCTTCCCTTGCACTTTCACCCAGACTTCAGTGCATCTTCTAGCCACCTATGGAGCCTCCTATCACCAGCCGAGTAGGGAAAAAATACATTAGATTCTGGCTTATACATGGTTGTATATGACACACTGGCACCTGCCATAAATTCATTGTTGAGAATTCTAATCCCATTTAAATGGTGGATATAAAAGGCAGATAAATCATTCCACAGTTAGAACTGGTTGTCTATTTTGCATAGGAGTTGAGATAATCTGAGGTTTGGATTTATGCTGCCTTGTTAATGGTATGGTCAAGTGGTCAGGGGCTTGGAAGGAATAGAATTGGAGGATTGATGATGATAAGATACAGGCAAGAAGGGAGAGCTATGTGGATGGATGTCACAGGATATTTATTTTTCCTAAAAAGGCCTTTTTTTTTTTTAAAGATTTTATTTATTTGACAGACACAGTGAGAGAGGGAACACAAGCAGGGAGAGTGGGAGAGGGAGAAGCAGGCTCCCCACTGAGCAGAGAGCCCAATGCGGGTCTTGATCCCAGGACCCCGGGATCATGACCTGAGCCAAAGGCAGATGCTTAACAACTGAGCCACCCAGCCCCCCTTAAAAGGCCTTCTTAATGACACCTACTGCAGAGATGGCTCTAAATAATCGGACAAGTAACTCACTTTGTGGGTGTCAGTGTCTTTCCTACAATTCTCATGCTTTCTCAATGGGCTCATCAATAAAGTGGCTATGGTATCAGGGATGCTGGCCAAGTATGCATTTTATAACATGGACATCTAGGCAAAACTTATCTGGCCACTATCACTGCTGAGGACCCACTTGCCAATGGCAGAGGACAATGCTGAGCTACAGATAAAGAATATGGAGGACCAGTCAGCTACCTGGTAGCTGGATGATTATATCTGGATCACTTCCAACATGGAAGGGAAAATAATTGGTCCTTCCTGTAATGAATATTTATATTAAATGTAGATTTGCTTTCTCTATCCAGAAACATCATCCTGTGGCTTATATCTATGACTTATTCAATGTCATGCATCCCATCTATTACTGCTTCGATTAAGGAATTTGTTTTATAGTAACAGAAGTGAAATAGCAAGTTGACTATTAAGAGAATTACTAACTTTACATATATGCAGAAGCAGCTGGCCTTATAATGTGGAGAAATGGATTATTGAATAGTCAGTTATGGCATTAGCTTGGGGCTAATACATTACCTGATTAGAGTACTGCCTGCAGTATTTAATATATTCTTTGAATTTATGGTTGATATATGGTACTCATGGAGTATGTGAAAGAGTCAGTGCCTAACCCATTTGCAAATTTTTTTCTTCCATTCTTTTGACCTTGAATTCTGCTGGTTTAAAGGTTGAATAACAACAATTATTCCACTACACTGGGAGCTGAGACACCACAGTGCCATTTTAGGCCCCTGACACTACTGAACCCAAAAGCCAAAAAGGCTATGTTGGCTAGGGTGATTGATTTTTATTACCAGTCATTATGATTGCTGCTCTGCAGTGAGGAAGAAAAATATGTCTAAATCTCAGGGAATTTTTGTGTATGTCTCCTAATGCTACCACATCCAGTGGTCAAGTTAGTGGAAGTCTACAGAAACTTAATACAGGCAGGAAAACCAAGGTTCAGATCCCTCAGCAATGAAGACCACTCTCTCTTTGTTTTCCTTTTTGTTTGGCGACTGGATTCTTTTCATGTTCCTGAGGTGCAAATGTTTGAACAACCCATGACTCTGTTCTTATTATTATTTCATGTCTATCAGTAATAAATTGATCTCTGAATTAGTTATGGTTCTAGATACTATCTATTTACTGGTGACTCAAAAGTTTGTATCTCTGGCTACGACCATCTCCTGGATTATAGACACATATGTCCAATTGCCCGGGATTCCTGAAATTAGTAAGTTCAAAACAAAACTCTTGATTTTCTTCCTTTTATAGTCTTATCCATCTCAGTCAATGACAACTCTCTTCTTGCAGTAGGTTGGACCCCAAATCTCGGAGTCATCATTGACTTTTCTCTTTCTTTCATATACCGCACTTAAATCATCTTCAAAGCCTGTCAGCTATTCTTCTAAAATATACCCAAACTCAGTCATTTATCTCCATTTCCTCTCCCCTGAGTTACTGAATAACCTCGTAAGTATTTCTGCTGCTTCCATCCTCTATTAACCATGTTTCTGATGTTTTGACATCTGAGGTCTTGCTGACCCTGAAGAGATTGCCCCTCCCAGGGCTAGCCAGTTTCTAGAGATCCAAACAGTGCTGGCCTGCAAGTATTCCTTTCATATGCAAACTAACAAGCCCACACCCCCAATCACCTCCTTTATAGAGCTATGACACTCCAGACCATTATCTCCCTGCCCTAATCACCCTAGTGCTAGCTAGCTAACCAACAACCAGAGAGCCACCGTGCAGCCTGCTGAAATTATTCAAACTAATCAAGCCCAAACCCTCAGAGCCTGCATTGCCTTATCTTTCCCACTGAAACCACATTGGGGGGGCTTGCCCATGTTTTCTTCTAGCTCCCTCTGCCTTCTGACCAAGCCCAGTGCTTCCTCACCTATCCCCTGCAGGACTTGGCATGCCCGTTCCTTTTCTGAACTGTAAGTAACAAAGTATCCTGGTCTGTTATGAATCATAATAAAATCTATGTTTAAAAACACATCTTTGCCCTACCTCTCTCCCCAGTCTAATCTACATAAAGCAGCCAGATAAGCCTTTTAAAATATGTCAGATTATGTCATTTTTGTTCTAAAAGTCCTGGAATAGCTGCCCATTTCTCCTGAGTCCTGCAAAACACTTTAAGATCCTGCTCTCCTTCCTGTTGCTTCTGTCACCTTCTTGACTCACTGGTCTTCTTTGTTTTTCCTAACAAGTCAAGTTGCCCACGTCTTAGCCTTTGTATTCACTTTTCCTCTGCCTGGAATGCTTTTCTCCTACTTATCCACATATCCCGTTTCCTTACTTTTCTAGGTTTCTGTTTCATTACCTGTTAGAGGGATAGTCTCTGTCCACAGTATATAAACTAGACCTTGCATTCCATTGCATGACTTTATCTTCATGTTTCTTTTTTCTTCTTTGTACTTATAACCACTAGACTACTTCTTCTCCTTTTATTATTTTTATTATTATTGTTATTTTGCTTATTTTTCTACACTAGAATGTAAATTTCCCAAATGCAGGTACTTTGTTTCTTTCACAGCTATATTCACAGTGCCTGGAATGGATCCTATCATAGGGATAGGTGGCCACTGATTATTTAGGTAATAAAATTAAATTTTTGTTTACTCAAGTGCTGAAGCTTTGGATATATAGTTGATGTAAGGGTACTAAGTAATTTTTTCTTTTCCAGAAATAAAATTTCAAGAGTTAAAGGTTGAATTCTAAAATGAACACTGTCTCTAGCTGACATCCTTCATTTTATAAAAGTTGAAGAGTCTCTACAATAGACAATTTCTATTCCAGAAATCTGCTTAATGGCCCACCTTTTGCTCCCTTTATTCATTGCTCACATATCTGTAGGTCCTCTGACCCGTACCAAGCTTTACCCTTCTCAGTGCTACCTAAATTTTTGTAGTCCCTCTGGACATTTATCTTCACCCATTTTTTTTTTTTTTTTTTTTGGCCTCGTGTTTCTCTCCATCTTTTTATTTCTTTTCCCTTTGTTTTGTCTTTTTTTTTTTTAATTCTTTTAGTAAGAAATATTTCCCAGTATCCTAAAAACTGTGAATAATATCTTTTTTCCCTCCAGGTAAAGTAAATTTGAAGATGTCTCCCAGGCATATCCCATGTACGCTGAAAGTTAAAATGTCCTGGATATAATGTTATAGTTTGTTGAATATACTGAAGGACATTGTTTTACTTCGACTAGATTTAGTGAGAACTAATCTGCAAAGACATTGTTTCTCTGAAGTTATGGTTTAATTTTATATGTGAAAATATATTATGGAAATCTTAGATAATATGCCAGGCTGAAAACCAAGATCCTGCTGGACCAGAGAATATACAAGATGAGTGTAGTACCTGGAGGTAATGAGAGGCTCTAAGAACAAAATGTAGGAAGAGCTCCTAATGGCCAACCCTAGAGCAGTTGTAGCAACAAGAAAAAAAAAAAAAAGTAGTATTAGATGATTAGATGATTACCAAAGTATAAATAAATGCCCATGAGTCAATCATAATATAAATAAATGATGCAATAAGAAAAAGGGAAAAGATAAATCTCTTGCATGGAATTCCAAGTAATTTATGTAGATACTTTCCCCTCAAAGAGGCATAACTCCCCACTCTTGATGTGTGGGGTCTGCTTGGTTACATGCTTCCAAAGAGTACAATATGGAAAAGGAGAAAGAAGTGGGGCGCCTAGGTGGCTCAGTGGGTTAAGCCTCTGCCTTCAGCTCAGGTCATGATCTCAGAGTCCTGGGATCAAGCCCCACATCAGGCTCTCCACTCAGCAGGGAGCCTGCTTCCCCTCTCTCTCTGCCTGCTGCTCTGCCTACTTGTGATCTCTCTCTCTGTCAAATAAATAAAATCTTAAAAAAAAAAAAAAGAAAAGGAGAAAGAAAAGTAACTCTACAACAGGGAAGCCTGACAACACTACCTGAGGCAGGTGATGAAGTATCCACACTTCATTCACATTCATTATGCTGATGAAGCATAATCAGTGACAAGTTGCAGCTGATAGTATGTACACTTGATATGATGGGATGAGAAGGGCAAATCAGACCAATATCAGACAAACCCCAGCTGAGGGGACTTTCTACAAAATATCTGACCACAAAACTGTCAAAGTCATGAAAACAACAATAGTCTGAGAAACTCTTGTCACAGCCAAGAGAAGCCTAAGACATAATACCTAAATGTACTCTTTTGTCCCAGATGAAATCTTGGAACAGAAAAAAGACATTAGGAAAAACTAATGGGAATATGAAATTTAGTTAATAATAATGTAGCAGTTTTGGTTATTAGGTGTGACAAACGTACCATACAATGTAAGATGGTTAACAGTCGTTGAAACTATGTGGGGGACGTATGGGAACTCTCCATACTATCTTTGCAACTTGTCTGTAAATCTAAATCTATTTCCGTTAAATCTATTATAAAAAAGTTTATTTGAAAAGCTGAGCCCAAGGAGGTGACAGACGTTGTATTCTCTGCCTTTAAGACATTCTTCAAGTAGATCTCCTAAAGACTTTAGTCGAATGTCATTTTGCTGTAGGTAACAGAAGCAAAAGAAAAACTGAATTTCCTTACTTCTTATAACCCATTGACAAGTCCTCGAAATAGGCGGTGTGGCATTCCCCTAGGAATTCAACTGCTTGGATGTTAATACTTTGCTAAGAGCAAAAAGCAACCTTAGCCAGGTCCCCCCAGGATGCTGTGAGTCTACTTTAACATATAAAAATTCCTTTGGAAACTTTCTTTATCTCTATTCCCCAAGATACATGTTGGCAATCATCCCCCAAGCATATGGCCCACCAATATACATCTGAATGGTCTCCTGACTGAGATTTTTATTAGGCAGTAATAAATGACCTTTACCTAACAATAACTAGCTCCCACAAGGTCCTGGAAACCTTGCTTCCAAATTTCCCTAGAGACTTAAGCTATCTCTAACCCCCTCCCAGCTTGCAAGTGTATAATCAGCCACTCCTTATGACCCAGGTGCAGCTCTTTCTGCCCATGGGTCCTGTCCCTGTGCTTTAATAAAACCACCTTTTTGCCCCAAAGACATCTCAAGAATTCTTTCTAGGCCATTGGCTCCAAATCCCAACATCTTTCCTATATCAATTTCTCCTCAAAATAGAAGTAAAATCTATAAGTAACTATCTCTTTGATAAACCACATTGATATTTGTTGGCATTACTCTTGGTTTTGTTTAAAATGGCATGTTTAAGGATAGTGGTGGACATCATCATGTCCACAGTGAAACCAGGTGGTGGGACATTAGGGAAGGCAATTTCTCTCTGTTTCCAACCCCATCAGTTTTCCCTCTGTCACTTGTGGCTGTGGACATGTGAATGAAAAGATAGAGACCTACACTAGATTTAGAAGAGGAACCATCTATATTATTTTCCTCAAAGAAATTCCCTCCCATTCTCTATAGTATCTCAGGTCTGTGTATGTCCTTTTCTAGCTCCCAAACCTGAAATTTGACAAATAATATTTATGTATTTGTATTGCCTATCCACTAACTAAGAGAGGCCAGGTCCAGCTCTTTCCTTTCCTTTCCTTTCTTTCCTTTCCTTTCCTTTCCTTTCCTTTCCTTTCCTTTCCTTTCCTTTCCTTTCCTTTCCTTTCCTTTCCTTTTTTTTCTCTTCTCTCCTCTCCTCTCTTTTCCTCTCTCCTCTTCTCTTCCTTCCTTCCTTCCTTCCTTCCTTCCCCCCCACCATGTTTCTTTATTGTAGGCTTCTAATAATTTCTGATGTCCACCATGCCTCTGGAACCCCTTAGCCTCACCAACATATATGCATTACCTTGGCAGAAGTTACCACAGATCGGGCTAACTAGCTTTTGCCAGGTGGCTGCAGGTATCTACCCTGTAGGTTTAGGTTTCCAGGTGTGAACCTAATGAACCTAATGTGAATCTTGAGTAATTTCTTTGAGGTCAGCATTATATTCAAGTGAGCATTCGAATCACTGATTTGTATAGGTTATAAGCATGCTTTCAGGAAAGGAACCCCCATAAACAGGTTTGCAGTCCTGAAGCAATTCTTTTCGTATGGAGTAATGCATCCATCCAGTTACAGTTTCCTGTGGGAACCCGCAGTGCTGTGCTGTGCACTTGGCTGTCCTGCTCAGAGCCCTGGGTGGGTTCCTGAACCAGAGCTCAATGCGACAAGGCATTTGTTACTCACAGTCCATTTCCTAATCTTCCTCAGGTTGACCCCACAGAGATCACGTCTCCGCCTCTGCAGGAATATAGCTCTCTGTGGGCAGCTAAAAACCAATCTGTGTCGCTTCTGAAATAGGAGGATGGTTCCAAAGTATTCCACTTCTCTGCCCTGAAAGCATCCCCTTAGCATCACAGCTTAGGAAAAACATTACTTTCTTAGGGTCTAGAATAGATTTTTGTGACTTACATCCAAAGGATGAGCACTGCCCAGCGGCAAAGCTGTGCTTGCAGAAAGGTGAGGAATCTGAACTTCAGCAAGGTTAGGTAATGCATCCGTGATCTCTCATGTAACAGGCAAATGTGAGAATTGAACCCAGGTATATTTTGACTCCACTTACACTCCCTAGCTTTGATTAATTGAGACAAACAAGGAAGCAAACAAAAAGAGAAACGAGCAAACATACAAAAAAATTAGGAGGAATACTCCCCATATACCCAGACACCTCATTTGTTTGCAAATATTTCTCTTTCCGTATATATAATTGACAGATTTGGGAGTTAACGAATAAAGTCCTTGATGGATAGAAAGGACAGCAGAGCAAGGAAAAGGGAAAGAAATCTTAAGGTAAAAGTAGCTTTCCTTTCTGTAGTCATTGCCTAACGTACAAGATAAAGTGTTAAGACTCAAAGACTGTGCAGTGAGCGGTAAACTATAAATTCATGAAGGAAACTGATGCTAGGGGGAAAAAAAGTCAAAGAAAAATAATTTCATGCTGAGAATCTAGGATTAGCATTCTGGTGCAAATCAAGAGCCCTTTTAGGAAAACACCCAGATAGCTGCAGCACAGCCTAGAAGATGGGCCAATTATAGGAACCACTCAGGTACCTGCTGTAGGATGAAACCTAAAAAGAATACTCAAAACTACTATTGCTGGGGAGTTCAACCCGGCAACGGAGCAGAGCTGTGACTTTTTAGTGAGGAAAATAGGTTGCAGCATAAGCAGCATAAGTTTCTGTTTAACTGCCTGCGAAGAGCTGATTTGAAACAAGTGGGGTTTTTTGGGTCATTGAGACTGAGATGGTTATGAAAGTCTGTTTCTCTGAGGGAGTTCTAACTTGGCTTATTCACAGAACGTTTCAAGTGGTTTTCAGGCTTGGAGTCCAGCTCTAGTCACCATATCCTCATAAACAAGAATTCTTTTGACATTCGGTTGATTATTGAAAGTGCCTAATTCTTTTCTTTTATTCTTTTAGAATTAGTTTATAATATGGTACGAGGTAGGGATCTAAATTTATTTTTCTCTTAAATTGTTGTCCATTGATTCCATTACCATTAGTTGAATAATCTGTCTTTTCTGCTGACATGTATCCTATTTCTTTTTTTGTAAAAATTTTATTATTACTAGAGAGAGTAAGTGAGAGAGAGCTCAGGAGCAGGGGCAGAGGAGAGAAGCAGACTCCTGGCTGAGCAGGGAGCTGGACTCTGGGCTTAATCCCAGGACCCTGGGATCAATGGAGTCATCCAGGCACCCCGTATCATATCTAATGTACTGTATGTTGTACACATGTAGGTGTGTTTCTGTGTTCTTTGCCACTGCCATGGCTACTTCTATTCGGTCAATATAGCACAGCTTCATTTTTAATTCACAGCTGTATTTTTAGAGTGCATTTTGCTACCCAACAGGGAAAGACATCTTTCTCACAATTTTGTCTGTTCCTACTTTTTTATTCTTCCTGGTAAATCTAAAAATCTTTTGGCAGTATGAAAATAAGCATTTTTAACATTCGTGGTGTTCAAAAGCCAAAAGGTTTTAGAAGCTATATGGTGAAAATTATTCCTCTCCTCCTTGTTTGCCATCTTTATGTTTCCCACGCCATCCTTCTCCCACAAACCACTAACCATTAACATTTGTTTCATATGTATCCTTCAAAGTTACTTCATGCATGTTAAAGCAATTATAGATTTTTTTTGCAATTATAGATTCTTAATTTCCCTCTTTTAAAAATGAAACTTGCTTAATACCCTTTTATCACTTAATGATATACCTTGGGAATATCTTCATATAGGCAGCATCCTTATTTTTTTTTATAATTTTATATAATAAATCTTTAAAATTCTTTTTTATAGTTCTTATTCTTTTTTTATAATTTGATAGCATTTTATGGGTGTACCATAATTATATAACTGGTCCCCTATTGATTGACATTTATGTTTTGCCAGTCTTTTGCCATTACAAACAATACTACCATTAGTAAACTTGCATATACCCAAATTAGAGAAAGAAAAATTGTATCAGTAGAATAATTTATCGGGAATAGAATTGTTGGGTCAAAAAGCACGAATGTGTATAATTTTGATAGATCGTACCAAATTGCCTTTTGTATGGGGTCACATAAATTACATTCTCCCTAGAAATGTATGTGGATACTTATTTCCTCCTTGTGTTAACAACATTGTGTATTATCTAATTTTTGGATCTCTGCTACTCTGATCATGAAAAATGATATCACATTCAATTATATGAGTGATATTAAACATCTTTTCCTATGTTTAAGGGTTACTGTATTTCTTTTTCCTCAATTTTTTTTTTAAAGTGGAGTTTTTTTTCTAGGAGCTCTTTACAAATAAGGGAAAAGCAAAACACTGGGATTGAGCTGAAAATATTTTTCCCCAGTGTGTTGTCTTTATAATTCCTTTTTTAGATCTTAAAAAAGTGTGGTTAAATTATGTCAAATTTTTATGGCTTCTGAAGTTTGAGTCATAAAAAGCCTTCCTTTCTTGAAAGTTGTAATGAATTGTATGATTTCTTCTGATATTTTTATTATTTCATTTTGAAATATAAATTAATGATTTTTGGTAATTATTGTGCTATATGATTTGAAGTATGGATTTGACATACTTTTGGTCTAATTGGGAATGAAATTGTATCAACCCCATCTTCCCACTGATTTGATATGCCACGTTGATCATATATTAAATTTCAACTTCTACTGGGGATCTATTTTGGGGCTTCCTTTTCTAATTCCAATGGTCTGTCTATTCGTGTACGTTTTCCACTCTTTTAACTATGGAGGTTTCATAATACATTTGAACATCTGGTAAAGCATCTGTAACCCATTACTCTTCTTTCAGAGGATTTTCTAACTCTTCTTTTTTTGTTTGTTTTTCTATACTTATTATCAATTGTCTACTTCCAAGGAAATCTTTTTTAAAAAAATTAGAAACATAATAAAGTTGTTAAAATAGATTAAGGGTGATGACCTAATGTGGATTTTGGAATTTTCAGTAAGAGCATGTTACACACTTCTACTTGTTCAGGCCTTCTTCTGTGTTCTCCAGCAGTATTTAAAATTTTTTCTTCATAGAGGCTTTTCACATTTATAGTTAAGTTTCTTTCTTGGATATTTATATATTTTGTGGCTTTCGGAAATCAAGTCTGTTTTTTCACTGTAGATTCTGATTATATAAATGACCCTGATTTGTGTATATTAATTTTATGCCTTGCTAACTTACTGAATTCACTTATTACTCTGAAAATAATGATAATTTTATCTCTTGTTCAATTTTTATAGCTTATTTTACTTAAAATAAAACATGAGATAATAGCAGTATCCTTTTTTTTCTTTCATTTAATTAGGAAATCTGGTGTTTCTCATTAAGGATAAAGAATTTGGGCTAACAGATTATATTATCATGTTGAAAACAAATAATCTGTACATTCATTGCTGAGTTCTAAAATAACACTTATGATACTGAATGAACTTGCACTAATTTAAAATAGCAATCTCTAGGAAGTTAACAGTCTTTTCATCATGAAACAGGGTAGACTTTCTTATTAGGCTAAGCATTGACATTTTTCAGTAAAATTCTGTGGTTTTCTTCACATAGGAGTTTCACCAAGGGTCCAATTATTTGTTTTGCTATCCAGTGTTTATATTTAAGCCATAATTTTACTTGGGCTCTAACCACCTTTTGACACTGTTCAAAATCCCCTCCTTCTTAAAACATATTTATTCTTTTTGATCTAATAATACCTCACTACCAGTTTCCTCCAATATCTCTGACTGCTCATTTGCATGAGTTTATTCCTAACTTCTTTATGTTTGTTTTCACTATTGCAAAAAGAATCTTCTCCCACTCTTCAATTATACTTTTCCTTGTAGATAGAAACTAAAAGAATTGTGATCCTACTGAAAAATTTTTTCTATTAGTTTTTGGATTTTTTTTTCCCAGTTTTTCAGTTGCAGTCTCTACAGTGTGCAGAACAATGTTAAGTAATGGTTGAGTAAATAAGCACATTTTTCTTGTTCCTTACTTTAAAGTGAATAAATAATGCCTTACAAGCAAGTATAATGATGATGACTATTGGTCTCATGGTTATTCTTCTCTTTCTGTTTTGTGTAAAGATATAATTGGGTTAATAGTGGGATGTATTTCTAGACTTTCTAATATTGAAGATAATCATATCTTTTCTGGTGGTGACATAAGCACACTTTTTTTTTTCTTATTGATCATGTTAGATACATTCTTGTAATAAATGCAGTCCAGGATAAATTTGCTAAATTAAGGTGAATTAATTTGTTAATGTATAACTGAATTTTATTTACAAATATATGATTTAGGATGTTAAAATCCATAAAATTTTCTTAAGTTTTTATTTAAATTCTAGTTAGGTAACACACAGTGTAATATTAGCTTCAGGTATACAGTATAGTGATTCGACAATTCCATACATCACGCTTTGCTCATCACAAGTGCAGTCCTTAATCCCCTTCACCTGTGTCACCCATCCCCTACCCATCTCCCCTCTGATGACCATGTTTGTTCTCTATAGTTAAGAGTCTGTTTCTTGGTTGCCTCTCTCTCTCTCTCTCTTTCTCTCTCTCTTTGGTTCTCCCTTTGCTCGTTTGTTTTGTTTTTTAAATTCCACACATGAGTGAAATCATATGGTATTTACCTTTGTCCTACTGAATTTAAAATCCATAATATTTTAAGTTCGCTTATGGTTTGCATTTTTGTTCTAAATAATTAATGAGTTGTGGTATTTGATTGTTATTCCACAAATATTTAAGCACTCACTTTGCTGTCATCATTATGCTGGGTGCCAGGAGTACAACAGATCACAAAACCAATGTGATACCCGAACTCTTGGATCTCACAGTATAAGGTACAATTGGAACCATGAAATAGTTTACACAGAGGAGTTGACAATGCTGTGAGGGACAAAACAGGAGAATCTGAACTGGTCTGGAATTTCCGAATGCTCAGGAAGACTTTCCTGAGTTAATGTGCAAAAAAGACTGGAGACTCAGGAAGAACCTTGTCAGTACAGACTCTGGAGCAGGAGACACTAGCATACAGAGCAGGGAGAGGGGAGTGCCTATGTGCTCTAAGGGGCAAGCCCTCGCAACTCCTTCAGGGGTTTCTTCTGGTATTTACCTCTGTATCTATAAATTGTGTGCTTCATGATATTTCATTATCTGCTGATTTTGCATTCTTGAAAATAAGTACTATCATTCTCTATCACTCTATCAGTTATGTGCAGGCATACTGTCTCCCAGTGCTCCCATAGTGGTCATGCTGTAACACCTGTCAGGGGCGTTTTGTCATTTTTGACGTATTCGACTATGTGAAATGAATTCAGAGAAGAGCCATGTGGCACGGTAAGATTACACTATTTTCCTATACAAATTTTTCCCCGAAGGTAATAGTCATCCTCATTTGTTGTTATGTAGTGTGTCCCCCAAATCTTTTCCAGATGCTTAAATTACCTCTTCGATGCTTTTAAATACAACAGTGTTTTATTAATTCCATTTTCTTCTAGACATCTTTCCTGAGCCTCCCGACGTGCTTCTGACGACTACAGCAAGGATGTCACCTGGGAATCTCCTTTTACCATTTGCCCTTCCCTTTGCCTCTTCCTTGTTTGTTCTTCTGGATGCTTGGCTGGGTAAGCTGGTAGAGTATCTGACTCTTGATGGGTTCATAACCCCACATTGGGTGGATATTCCTCAAAAAAGAAAAGAAAAGGGGTACCTGGGTGGCTCAGTGGGTTAAAGCCTCTGCCTTCGGCTCAGGTCATGATCCTGGGATGCAAGCCCCGCCTCGGCGGGGAGCCTGCTTCCTTCCTCTCTCTCTGTCTGCCTCTCTGCCTACTTGTGATCTCTGTCTGTCTAATAAATGAATACAATTTAATAAAAAAATTTTTTTTAAAAAAAGGAATATTCCCTCAAACATTCTTCTTGCCTATTTGCATACCTCAGAGAAGAACACAAAGAAGCTGATTAACATTTTCTATGCAAGGGTGGGTTTTGCAGACAGGGACTTCATTGTAGGCCTGGCATTTCTCAACAGTGTCTGAGAGAGAAATTGACTCTACAGAATGTTCTATCAGTGGCTGCTTTTCATTCGTCCCGAGGGAGTTATTTAGCTAGTATCATTCTAGACTCAGAGAAGACAATCTCTCTGTGTACGATGGGAGCTCTAGAGCATAGGGTTTACTTCTCCCACAGAACTTAACTTCAGAAGAATTGCTTTGCCCCCAGTGTATCTTTAGAACTTTTTTCCCCAGAAAAGAATCTTTCCATCAGCTCTGTGTAGAGTATAAAATGCCAACCTTCTCGGAGCTCAGTGGAGAAATCATGCTAGATGTGTCAATATGTCATTGAGTAAAGATTCGCAGAGGCTCCTGTTGGCAGTAATTCTGTCTGACCCAGGACCTGAAGAATGGATGGCACCATATCCATTATGGGTAAAAGTGGAGCAAACAGGATTGGTTGAAAGTACAATTAAAAAAGAAATTAGGCTGGGATGCCTGGCTGGCTAAGTTGGTACAGCATCTGACTCTTGATGGGTTCGAGCCCCACATTGGGTGGCTATTATTTAAAAAGAAAAGTAAAGGGGCACCTGGGTGGCTCAGTGGGTTAAGCATCCACCTTCGGCTCAGGTCATGATCTCAGGGTCTTGGGATGGAGCCCCACATCGGGCTCGCTGCTCAACAGGGAGCCTGCTTCCTCCTCTCTCTCTGCCTGCCTCTCTGCCTACTTGTGACCTCCGTCTGTCAAATAAATAAATAAAATCTTAAAATAAATAAATAAATAAATAGATAAATAGATAAAGAGTAAAGAAAAGAAATTAGGCCTCTGTAGCCTTTCCATGATTCCGGGCAAAAGGGTCTCTCTTATTTATCCCTTTTGCAACAAACTAAACATTTTCACTGTGACCTGTGACAATAACAGAATTCTGGCCCGAGAGTCCAGCACTTATGTAAGCAGGGGCCTCAGTGAACCTTTAGGAAGTTCTGCAGCGCGACTGGATTCGCCACACTGCCTGCTTAGGACTCTGTTTTGTATTCTGCTAAGTCATTTACCACTCGTCTGCTCTCAAGCTTCTTGAATTTTGTTTCAGTCATCTCTTCCTCCAGTATCTTTATTCCTGCAATTTTGTGACTACAGAAAATGAAAAGCATCTTTTACTGTTATTTCAGGGGGTTCAGAAAAGAGCAAAAGAAAATGCACATGTTTAATTCACTACCTACAAGCAGAAGCCTAATTATTTTGTCTTTAAATTACATTTTAATATTCTAGAGAGAGAAGATTGGCTCATTCATCACTGTTTCAGGAAAAAACTTATTCGTTCCTGTTTATTCCTTCCTGATGAACTTCAGAGTAATTTAAAAAAAGTCTGTGGAGATGTTATTTGCTAGAACATTAAATATTTATAGATATTTATTAGGAAGAATTTTTACAATACCATGGTTTGATATTCAGGATAATAAACCTCTGTTCTCCACTTTGTATGTCTTCTTCTAAGACCTCTTAGCAAAGATTTTAGAGCTATTTAACATTTCTTGTATTTCTTGTTAAGATGGTTACAGGTTATTTGAAATAACTTCATTGACTTTTTAAAAAACTATTATATTCTCATTAGATTTGCTGAGATTTTGTAGTATGTAAATAAATTCTAATTTGTGAATATTTTTTAAGCAGACAGCTTATCAAATTCTTTTTTAATTTAACAGATTTTTTGCAGATATTTCTTGTGTGCTATAGGCAGACAAATATTACCTGTAAATAATAATAATTTTCTCACCTTACAATGATCATTCTTATTCTGTAGCTCCAAACCAATTTCATCAATTGTTTCCTTTCTTTCCCTCTATTTGCTTTCTCTAGATGCATTTAGCTGTTATTATTTTTCTGATGTTTTACAATATTAATTTATTTTAATAGCTTTTTGTTTAAAAATGTATGCAATAATTTTATACCTATGTGAACTTGGACTGTATAACAAACATTTCTGTAAAAATGCTATCATTTTCATAATTTTATACATTTTTATAATTATTTTATTTTTTGACCTAATATTTCATAGGAACATAGGTTTTTGTTTTTGTTTTTAAAATGTAATTTAGCTTACTTCTCTGAACTTTCATTATTACAGTTTAAAATTTTTTTTCAGAATGCCTGGGTGACTCAGTCAGTTAAGCATCTGCCTTCAGCTCAGATCATGATCCCAGGGTCCAGGGATCCAGTCCCATATCAGGCTCCTTGCTCAGCATGGGGGCCTGATTCTCTCTCTGCCTGCCACTCCCCCTGATAATGCGCTGGAGCTCTCTCTCTCTCTGACAAATCAATCAATAAATAATCTTTAAAAACAGAACAGCTTTAAAGAAATATTTTTTCATTTGAATATAGTTGACACAGAGTTACATTAACAACATAGTGATTTGACTTCTCTAGATGCTGTGCTCACCAGAGTGTAGCTACCATCATTGTTATATTTTTAAATTATTCTGTATGATGACTGTCTCAAACTGATAGTCTATGGCTTCATTCCACCAATTGACATGTTTGACATGTTTTATTTAGGAATTTTGTTATATCTGGAAGTCTTTTAAAATGCAGTGTAACTAGGTACGTGTGGAATTAGTTACAACTCTAGAAATCTAAAACCTGTTGTTTTACACTTCACCAATTTGACCCACTTCATGCAAATAATTGACCTTTTAACTCTTAGGATAGAAAAATATAATTCTACTTGTGATTATCTCGTATTTGGACTCATAATTATCTCCTCTTAGGGAAAAGGGGAAGAAACTTCAAACTTTTTCATGAACAATCAAAGAACAATCTTCAAATTTGTTTATAAGCAGTATGAGAAAAGGCAAAATACTATGTACTAATCACAAAATTAGTGACCCTGATAATGTTTTAATATGTTTAAGCTTTGTCCAATTAAATGAAGCCAAAGAATTGAGCTAAAAAAAAAAAAATGTCTAGCCCCTATTTCTAATTAGCAAGCTATATAAGTAAGTATGTCTATAGAAAATATATCTCTACTGCAGATGTAACTAATATAGA
This sequence comes from Enhydra lutris kenyoni, assembly GCF_002288905.1. Lineage (NCBI taxonomy): Eukaryota > Metazoa > Chordata > Mammalia > Carnivora > Mustelidae > Enhydra > Enhydra lutris. The sequence goes on from NW_019154101.1 coordinate 43,816,328, forward strand.
TGGAACAGAGGAGTCACTACACTTTTTTTGTAAAGGGCCAGATGGTAAATATTTTCAGGTTTGCCAGTCATATTGTTTCTGTTGCTACTCATCCGTGCCTTTGTAATGTGAAAGGAGCCATAGACAAACCGGAAGTGAGTAAGCAAGGCTGTGTTCTAACAAAACTTTTTCTTTGCAAAAACATGTGGTAGATTTGATTTGGCCTGTGGACCATCATTTGCCAGCCTCTGGGATAGAGCAATTTATCAGGTCCCAGTTTATACAGAAAGAAGTTGAGGAAAACTAAAAACACGGTCTGTAACCTGGTCGTGGGTTTACATGATGGCTTGGTCCTCAGCTGTCTATTTCTGCCCAAGTAACTAAGGATGGAGAAATCAGCCAAGACAGGATCTTTGTGTTGTATGTGTATCCAGCCTTTTCCCCACTACTATATCTAGTTCCTGTCTCCTTTAAAGGCTTATCTACTACTCATCACTTCAGTCGTATTTATTAACAGTACCCTCTTCGCTATCCTGCCTGTCCTGGGCTTGTCCATCTGCAACCACCAGTTCATCTGTTAACTCTCATCCCTCAAGCCATTTCCTTTGAAAGCCATCAATCATTGCCAAACACTGTATGAGGGAGGGTGGGGGTCTTCTAGGAAGCCATCTTACTGATGCCACCTTACTCCAGAACAAGAATGAGCAACCGCTCTCCTCTAAGAAACTATCAGAACAAACCCCACCATGATCTATGCACACTTAACTTGGGCACTGTAAGATTTCTGGTATTTCACAGTTGCCCATTATTGATGGAACTCCTACCTTTGTGCTGCTGTGACCTGTGCACACTTCCCGTGCTACCCAGATCCTTCCACTGGGTTCCCAGAATCATGGTGAGGTCATCAGCAGTGTATTCTCAGCTTCCCCCTTCTTGAACACCTCTTCTGCCTTCTAGTTTTTACTGAATTTAGCTGTCCCACGAAGACTCGGCTTTCTTAACATGAATAAGCAAAGTCCACTGCTACTTTTGAGACCCCTAGGAAATGGACTTAGTATAAGTCATGCCATTTTTATAAAAAGTGGGCATTTCGTAACACAGTCATATTACCATACCTGTGTTATTGCAACCTTAACAAAAAACAAAAAACAAAAAAACAAAACAAAACAGAACAAAAAACGCAAAATACTCCAGACATAACAATTTCAGGAAATGTACCCCTACCCTAAATGTCTGCTTAGCCCAGCATTTTTGCTTCTGTACTGCGCTTGGCAATTTTAGAAACTGGCAACAGGATGTGGTTTATACCTTTATAAGTCTACTCCTGAGCTCATTCTGGGCTGTGAGATTTTGGAGTGCATGAGCCTCCTCACAGACGCCGGCTTTTTTTCTTTCTTTCTTTTTTTTTAAATTTTTATTTATTTATTTATTTGACAGAGAGAGAGAGAGAGATCACAAGTAAGCAGAAAGAGAGGGGGAAACAGGCTCTACTGAGCAGAGAGCCCAATGTGGGGCTCGATCCCAGGACCATGAGATCATGACCTGAGCCACCCAGGAGCCCCAGCCATCGACTTTTTAATGAAGACTCCTCAGTTTGGCCTACTGAATATGGTGTATATCTGTATAAGCTCGCTGCTCTAGATACAACTTTGGAGACCCCAGTGAGATTTCTGACTGTCCTCATAACACTTGGGTAGGACACTTTAATGGACAGGTGGCCTCCCTGCCCGTACTGCTGGGATCCGGAGAGATCTTTAGGGGAGGCACCCCCTGAGATACTCCAGGGCCCTGGAAGGATCTCTATGAGGCTTTGACAGTTGGACGGGAGATGATACCTGATGCTCAAAAATTCACGGAGTCACCTGCATGTTTATAAGGTAGGTAATACCTCCTTATGTTTCTGTTAACCTGGGACTGGTCAACCTGGTGGAGGTCGGAGGACTGGATGCAGTCTTAACTCCCCTCCAAAGACTCCTCTAAGATGTTAGAGAGAGTCTCTGGAAATTTGGTGTATGAGAGTGGTTTGTTTGCTGTGTCACTTTAGTTCTTTTCTCAGTCTTATCTTAGAAGACCTGTTTTGGTCTCTCCCCTTTTTCCTTCTGTGACCATCTCTCCTCCTGGATTACTGATCTGTCTTTCCAGGGGTCTTTTCAGGACTATAGTCCAGCAGAGATTTCACTATTTACCTTTCTCCTTATCATCCTTGTTTCAGGTCCATGCATTGGCTGATCTGGTTAGGAAAATTCTCACTTTTTGCTTTGGTTTTACTTTTGGTCTTTTACCAGTGTTACCAGGACCCAGTCAGGCCCACCCGTCAGGGTAAAGGGGAAATTGATCACTTCCCAGAGACCTCCAAGAGTCTCACTGGTAGGGACTTCCAAGGGGGAATATCCCTCAGGTCAGGAAACCCCCGAAAGGGGGATCAAAAAGGAATTTCTGGAGGGAATTCCACAGGTCAGGACCTCCCAGGGGGAGGAACTGTAATACCTTCTGGAGTGAATGTGTGAATGAATATGCAGTTTGACCTGGCTTGTCAGGCAGACTGATGCTGTGGCTCCGTAGACAGGCACCCTTAGGGTCCCCAAAAGCCTATGGAGTCCGAGTGGGCCCCAACCTGTTTCTATGATGACCTCATAAGGTCTAAGGCAAGCCCCTTCAGGGTGCCAGCCTGGGGTTTATATGGACTCACTATGGCCAAGAGGCACCCAGGTCTCCTCCAGGAGGGCAGACAGGTGGGCATCTGAATGTCTCTCCTTTGGAGGGGCACACCCTTTTGTTTGTCTTTATGCCAATGACACAGAGAGGGAACACACAGGGTGACCAAGAAGGCCCCTGCTCACCATGGCTAAAAGCTCTTTAAAAGCTATGGTATTAGCAAAAAGAGCACCCCCTAGACATAACACCACCCACTCCAGATTTCCCCACGTGTCTCAGGTGAAAACTGACCATGGGGAGGATCCAGGTGGAACATAATTCAGTATTTAAACCAAGTTTGTTGATCTAATTAAGATAAACATGTCTTTAAAGCTATCAGCAGTAGATGTAAGACTTTTATTTTATGAAGGTTTACTAAAAGTCAAATAACCTCATGTTATCTCTGTTGCAATCTGTTAACAGGAAAATTACTATATTGATGGTTAATTGTCTCAGAATTTTATTGGGTAATTGTTAAGATAGCTTTCTAAGTCTTTGGTAAGCTAAAATTTTAAAGTTCTGCTTGGATGGAATTAAATTCATCAGACATCTAGGTCTTTTCCAAATAGGATAAAGTGTTAAGTCATTAATTACTGGACATAGGTTTGTGCTTTTGACTTCTTACTACAAAGAAACTAAGGATATTTAAATCTGTTGATAAAGACGTTTTATGCTTAACTGAATTCACAAATTTGCCATCCAAAAAATTCTGATGTAACAGTTCATAATTGGTTACTCCTTGGTCTTCACTGGAGATTAAGGTTTAGAAAAAAATAAAAATTCTACTAACTGTAACTAAGACTAATAAAAATAAGGAAAACAACTGTGTATATAAAAAATAGGAGATATAACACTATACCAAAATATACAGTATATATAATATATAATATATAATATATATATTTAATCTATATATGGATAAATATAGATATCTATATAAATATGTAGGTATTATATAATAGAATATAAAGGATATATATATCTAAAGGATATATATATATATATATCTGAATATAAAGGAAATATAAAAGAAAATGAGATTATATGCGCAGTGAAAAGTTTTCAGAAAAAAAAGGATAAGGGATGGAAATGCATTTTAAAAGGTAAAAAAGGTAATTTTATCCTAAATGAGATGGTTATTTAAAAAGAAATAATTTGGGACAAAATCTAAATGCAAAGAAAAGTTGTAGAAAATTTGTAAAGGGAAATCTTTAAAAACAAATTTTAGGTGTGGTCAGGATGGACTAAGATTAAAATGAATAAATTTTAAAGGCACTAATATAAGATTGTAAGTCAGCTTCCTCTCTGTTCAAAAAGACAAAGTAGTCCCCAATTGTTGGTCTGCTCTTGATAAAGGAAAAAAAAAATACTTCCAAATATTACTAAATCTACTTGGGGACTGACTGAACTAAAATTAGATTTATGCTCTCTGTTTAAAGATACCATTACCATAACTGGGGAAACAAGAACATCCTAAAGGGGAGGAAGAATAGGGGTAAAAGATTGGGGATGTGGGACAAAAAGAGAGAACAAGGATTATAAAAATTTGCCAGGGTTCAGGACAAATTAGTTGGCAATGTTTAAACTCAGGGGAATTTTTCTGTCCCCATTGGGGATGTGAAACTTTATCAACTATTGGCAATTACTACAGAAATGAGGACATCCACCTAAAATTTTGAAGGAAACCCAACCCCTCTACTTCTGTAATAAGAAAATGTAACCCCGTAACCTTCACCACCAGAGACGGTACTCAACTTACAACTCATGGAAACAGGTAGGACTTGGGGAATAAGACTTTAAGTATCTGGGAGTGACCAGGGAACCCTGTTTACCATTCAAAAGAAAACCCCACCCCTACCAGAAAGACCACTGGGCCCTCTAGCTGATCTAGCTTTACCAATACCAGTAGGCAAAGGTCCCTCCAAACTGACCACTGCCCCTACAAACATTATCTCTAGATCAAAAGATCAGCTACTGCCCCCTTCAGCCAAATCCCCAACCAAAGCTGCCTCCTCTAAACATAATCAGTGCTATCCATCGACTTATAAATGATTCCCAGCCAAACTTGGGAACTGATTGCTGGCTATGCTTTAACTCAAACCCCCCAGATTATATAGGAATAGATCTTTCTGGAGCTGTCCCATCTACTATCCAAATTAATAACAGTAACTCTAAAACTTTTTTCAAGCCCTGAATCAGACTTAGCTAACCTGCACTAATGGACTCATAAAACGCACTGCTGGGGCTCAATTCACAAGTCAGTCAAGACCTCTACTTTGAATCCTGGTCTACATTTTACCTCAAATATTTGTATACCACGGGGATGGAGGGCGAAACTTAATCCATTCCCCGTCGTCCTCAAACCGCTGGAGATGAGCTCCCATTCTAGTGCCCATCTTGGTCGGGCTGGGAACTGCAGGATCTGTCGCAGTTGGGGCTTCAGCCTTAATAAAAGAAAAAATCAATATAGAGAAACTCTGAACCCAAATAGTTGCTGACCTAGGGCACCTTGAAAACTCCATCTCCCGCCTCAAGAGCCAAGTGGATTCATTAGCAAAAATGGTCTTAGAGAACAGGCCGGGGCTAGATCTCCTTTTCCTTCAACAAGGTGGACTTTGTATAGCACTAAGAGAAAATTGCCGTTTTTATGCTAGTAATTCCAGGGTAATAAGAGAAAGTCTCTTTGTAGTCAGAAAAAATATTAAAACTAAAAAAAATTAAAAAGAACAACAAAATGGTTGGTTCGAAAACCTGTTCAACTTGTCCCCATGGGTAACCACCCTTGTTTCAGCCACAATAGGGCCTCTCATTCTCTTACTCATGGCCATTACAATAGGACCCTGTATCATAAATTGGTTTATAAGCCTGCTCAAAAGACAAATTACCTCAGTCAAACTGTTAATGATAAAACAAACATATGACCCATTACAAAATGGAGGAGAATCAATGATTTGATTCATTGTCTTAAAACCAGTGGGGAATGAGACACCTAGGAAATGGACTTAGTATAAGTCATGCCATTTTTACAAAAAGGGGGCATTTCGTAACACAGTCATGTTACTATACCTGTGTTATTGCAACCTTAAAAAACAAACAAACAACAACAACAACAAAACGCAAAATACTCCAGACATAACAGTTTCAGGAAATGTACCCCTACTCTAAAAGTCTGCTTAACCCAGCATTTTTGCTTCTGTACTGCGCTTGGCAATTTTAGAAACTGGCAACAGGATGTGGTTTATGCCTTTATAAGTCTACCCCTGAACTCATTCTGGGCTGTGAGATTTTGGAGTGCATGAGCCCCCTCGCAGCTGCCAGCTTTTTAATAAGGACTCCTCAGTTTGGCCTACTGAATTTGGTGTCCATCTGTATAAACTCACTGCTCTAGATATAACACTTTGAGGCTAACATCACTATATTTCACCATCTTGCTTTTATCTGATTGCTGTCACCTGATTCTCTCTCCCTCATTCACTGAAGACAATCCATTTTCTTTATCATTTAAGATATCTTGTATGCACATCTCTGACTTCAAATAGCTTTTTAGGTCTAACACAAACATTTCTACATGGTACTTATTAGGCATGATAGGTACCAATATCTCCATTTTTTAAAAAAAGTACAAAAAATAATGCCCTACCTCTCTATTTTTCTCAGATTATCTCAGTAAACTTTTCCAGTTTAGTTCATTCTGTCTAGTCTACAATATGATTGCAAAATGTTTTTATGTACTGTAGTTTCATAGTGTTCATAGTCTAAGGTTACATATTCTGAATATAAAGTATATATGTATGTGTGTGTGGGTGTGTGTATCATATATATGTATACATATTTAAATAGATATATAAAGTGTGTGTGTGTGTGTGTGTATCTCATCTATATGTATACGAAGTATTTGTGTTCTCCAAATCCTCCATAGGGTATTAAAACTTTCTGAGAACAGGGGCTATGATATATATGGGAACTTGTTCCCAGATTTCTTCTTTTTGTAGAACTCCAACAGGTAAATAAGCAGGAACTTTTGTTAAAGAGCTTCCACCCTTTAGTTATAAAATCACAGAATTATTTTGGAGCATTTTCATCCTTTCTTCCCAAGTGTTCAAGTAATAAGAAAGACAGTAGGATCTTTTATTTCAGAACAAATACAAAGATATTTAAGATCATGTTACTGTATAGTCAAAGGACTACTATGGAGACTAAAGAGTACTTTCAAGCTGAAATAACGACTTTGAATTAAGAAAAAAAGAAATACTTAAGCACTTGTCCTAGATAAGAGCCAGTATGAGTTGCCTAAGCACTGACTATGTGTTTTTCAGAGTGCTGTTTTGCAAAGTCATCCCGTAGCCAAATTTCTAAACATAGACCTTGTAAATCAGAGGGAAAAATCCAGAAGATATTTTTGTACACTGAGATCATATGAAAATTTCCACTCTGTAGTATTTTGTCCCTCTAAACAATGTTAGCTGCCCTTTGTCTTAAACTTTGAGGAGCAGGGGTGGAGGTTTAATTAAGAAATTCTAATGGACTATTTATAGGAGTATTAAGTAATCAAATTATCATTATTTAGCTTGACATTTGGTCTTTCCCATCTTACATCTCTGATTATACCCTCCTCAAGCCTTTTTTACATTATCAGAAATGCTTCATAATACCAAAATCAGAAAAAGCCCAAGTTTTTCCCTGGGAAAGTGACCTCAGCAGAATAGCTGAGGTCAAAACCTAGTTAACTGCTATGTTATGGAATTTTAGGGATATGAGCAAAAGAATGGAGTATGGCGTTAAAAAAATACATAAAGATACAGGTTTAAGACTTATACCATGATGTCAGTCTCCTATAACATAAGTTGCCCTCATATTAGCCACTGAAGTTTGATACAAATGGTTGTTGGGCAGAAAGAAAATTACTCAGAGATACTTCTGGCTGTGGGCATGCTCTCAGCTCAGCACACTACTAGAAATATATTAATAAATATAATTTCATGTAACTGTGGTGATTCTTGGCAATACACATGTAGTGAAAACTTTACTTAAGCATTTAGTTAAGTAACTGAAGCAAAGAAGAGTAGAACTAACATTGACTAAATACAGAATTACAGGTGTAGGAGATTAGTGGAACAGTAACTCAATAAGGTTTCTTTCTATAAACAGGGTCTTAATCTGACACTTAATTCCAAAGGAATGACCTCCTACATTTTATTGTACAGACATAATTAGGAAATGTTCTTACTACTGAAGAACACTTACCAAGTAAATATGTATTTAATAACTGTAATCAGAATAAAGTATTTCTATAATTACACAGCATTATTCCTCTGTGACATATAAGTCTTAGGACTACTTCTTAAAAGACAGTTTGCATTTGGATGAAAAACTCTGAATGAAATAATCATTTGAATTTTTAAATAAATTAATTTCTATTTTTCAGAAAAGGAAATATATTCATATCCTTGTGTTCCAAGTATATAGAGATTTAGATCTATTTTTCGTTCTATGTTTTGAAGTATTATTTGTATAATTCAGTGTGAGAAACATACCATACTGAACTCTCCCTTGGGAAACAATTTAGAATCAGTGGTTATGTCATTTGAAAAGAGAGGTCTTTAATTCCTGAAGTAAAAAACAAACAAACAAACAAACAAAAAATGTGGAATAATGAACAACAGACTACAGATTTCCAGGAGGAGTGTTCTGAAAGGAAAAAGATGTCTGTGTTTGAAAACACAACCATCACTGATTTGGAAAGAAAATAACTTTTTCATTCCTCTGCAACTTCCTTGCTATGTGACACTGGTTAAATTACAAATTTTTGTTGACAGGGACGGGCTTAGTTTTTTTTTTCTGAAATTAGGGAAGTAATACTTAAATTTGCATGGTAAATGATATAGCAATTATTTTATGGGATATTTTTATGAATATCAAAATAGAACAGAAAATTATCAATGGGTAATGCATTAAGTGTCTGGTGTTTTTATGGATGGGCTTGATTTTAGGTTCAACTTGGTTTTATATACTTAAATAATTAGAAGCATTTACACATCATATTTGGTCAAATCTGTTAGAACAGTCTTTCTACACTCCATTGAAGAACCGATGCTTCTCTGTATTAGCTAAATATGCTGTCTTATAAATGGATCACACTTAATTTGACAGAAAGCTGATCAGCACTCCTTTGAAGACTATATAGAACAGCATAAATAAGATAGTGCAACAAGTGTAACCAATGGATATACATTCATTCATATGTCAGACCTCATTTATATTGTTACCCCCAATTGTAAAGAATATGCATAATTTGTATATGAAAGATTAACAGTGAGTTAAATGTGGATTACTGTAGTTTAAAATGTGCTATTATGTAACTGAAAAATAAAGCAGAAAAAAATTGCTGGAACAACTTAAAGGGAAGGATGCAGTTTTTCCTTTAGGATGTTTGCTAAAGGTGTATCAGTATGACACCTCAGAAAATTCTGTCTAGTAAAGCAATAATTAGAGTCTGCTCAAAATTAGAGTCTGAAAATTAATAATCTTAAACTGATCTTCAAGAGACCAGATGATTCATGTGCTCCCAATTATACTAGCAATAAGAAACATATCTCTTACATTGTATTTATTCATCATAAACATGCACAGAACAAAATACCAGTTCTTATTCCCATCCATAAAACTCTAAACAACTGAGAAGCAAATTTGGATTTATTTCCTTTTTTATATTTCCTTGAGGATATAATAAGATAAATAGTAATGATGTTCCTTTCTTGACCCAAACTTCATTATAACATTCTTATTTTATTTAAGCAATACATATGAAAACATATCAGTAAAAGATTAATTTCCCCAATGTACTTTCAAACAAATATGTAATTTTAATAGTTTTAACCCACATTTTATATTTTTAACACACATGTCAAAAAATGCAAAAAAACCATAAATAATCAACTTAATGTATTATAAAATGAACACCTATGTAACTACAGTCCTGGTTAGGAAATTGCCCGTCCAGAGACCAGCTCCTCATACACCTCCTTCTCAGTCGTATCTAAAGCTTTCCCATAGTGGTAGCCGCCATCCTGACTTTAATGAAAATCAGTTCCTTGCTTTTCCCTATTTATCACTTCCTCTTTGGAAGTTTGTACACTGAACTTAAATTTTGCCCTTTAGTGTAGTGTTTATAAATGGAATAATATGTATTATTTTGTGTCTGTTGACATTTAGTATTACGTTTATATGATGATACCATGCGCGTGACTGTAGTTCACCCATTCTCCATTCTATGAATATGTAAAGATTAATTGCATATTCTCTTGATGGCTATTCGGGTTGTTTCTATTTTGTGAACATTATAAACAATTCTGTTACGAACATTAGTATATATAGTTCCTAGTACTGTGCTGCATACATATCTAGAAGTGGACTTATGTGGTTCAAGGATATGTGTTTAAATAATGCCAAGTTGCTTTCTCAACAGGTTATTCCATCATCCATATATATGAGTTCCTGTACTTTCAACCCTTGACGATACTTGGTAGTATTGGTCTTCTTCATTTTAACTATTTGGTGGGCTGTGGTTGTTTCTCATTGTAGTTTTAGTATTCATTTTTCTTATTTTTGCTGAAATGTTATCATGTTTACTGGATATTTGGTATCTCTTATATAAAGTGCCTATTCAAGTCACTCTCTTTTAGTACTGGGAATTCCATTCTTAAATTTGTTTTCTTATTGATTTGTAACTTATAAAATCTGGATATAAGTTCTTTATCAATTACAGGTTACAAAGTTCTACTAATATTCTAATGTGCCTTTTTAATCTCCCAATGTGTGTTTATTTTTATTTGTTTATTTATGTCATCAGCTTCCTTGAAGTATAGTTACAAATAAAAATTGTATAGGGACACCTGGGTGGTTTAGTTGGTTAAATATCTGACTGTTGATTTCAGCTCAGGTTATAATCTCAGGATCCTGAGATTGAGCCTGCCAGGCTCTGTACTCTGTAGGGAATCTGTTTGGGATTCTCTCTCCCTCTCCCTCCCTTTGTCCCTCTCCCTGCATGCACTCTGTCTCTCTCTCTCTCTCAGATAAATAAATAAATCTTGTTTTTAAAAAAGTATATATATTTAAGGAGTTCAATGTGATGACCTGATGTACTTATACATCAGTACATGTTTTTTTAAAGTTCTTACTTTTAATGTACTTAAATTGATTAATATTTTCCTTTTATTGTCAGTGTTTTTTGTGTACTTTAAAAAAAATTTTTTTAAGATTTTATTTATTTATTTGACAGAGATCACAAGTAGGCAGAGAGGCAGGCAGAGAGAGTGAGAAGGAAGCAGGCTCCCTGCCGAGCAGAGAGCCTGATGCGGGACTCGATCCCTGGACCCTGAGATCATGACCTGAGCCTAATGAAGGCAGCGGCTTAAACCACTGAGCCACCCAGGAGCCCCTGTGTACTTTTTAAGAAATATTTTTCTGACATAAAGATACTTGCTTACACTGTTTTCTAAAAGCATTATTATCGGGGGCGCCTGGGTGGCTCAGTGGGTTAAGCCTCTGCCTTCGGCTCAGGTCATGATCTCAGGGTCCTGGGATCGAGTCCCGCATCAGGCTCTCTGCTCAGCAGGGAGCCTGCTTCCCTCTCTCTCTCTCTCTCTCTCTGCCTGCCTCTCCATCTACATGTGATCTCTCTCTCTGTCAAATAAATAAAATCTTTAAAAAAATAAAATATAAATAAAAGCAATATTATCTTATGTCTCACATATAGATCTGTGATGTGCCTGGAAGTTATTTTTGTGTCAGTGATGTGGGGTCCAAATTATTTATTCTCCTAGATGGATGTCCAAATGTTCAGGCATGATATTTTGAAAAGATTGTCCTTGTTCTTTCTCTACCACTCTGTTATGCTGCCTTTGCTTTAACTCCTATAACCTTTTGTGTGTGCATATTCTTACTGGATTTTTTATTCTGCCTATCCTTGTGTACATAGGCATACTTAGTTAGTTTTATAAATCTTCGTATGTGACAGAGGGAGTATTCACCCTTATGTTCTTTTTTTTTTTTTAAGATTTTATTTATTTATTTGACAGACTGAGATTACAAGTAGACAGAGAGGCAGGCAGAGAGAAGAAGGGAAGCAGGCTCCCCGCTGAGCAGAGAGCCCCGAGCCCAATGTGGGGCTCGATCCTACGACCCTGGGATCATGATCTGAGCAGAAGGCAGAGGCTTTAACCCACTGAGCCACCCAGGCGCCCCTCCCCCTTATGTTCTTAAGGAGAGTAAATGTTTGCAGTAATGCATATGTTTTCATTTAAACTTCAGAATCAATATGCTAAGTTCTAGGAAAAAAGTTAAAGAAAATAAAAAGAAAAAAAGTAAAATTTGTCCACATTTCAGATGAGATTTCTTTGTGTAACATTGAGACTTCCAATTCATAAATATGACCTCTGTCACCGTTTATTTGTGTTCTTTTATTTTTGTCAAAAAAGTTAGTCTTCTCCTTGTAAAGTTGTGATCTATTTTCTGGTATTTTATTCTTTGATACACACATTGTATGTTATAATGAAAAATTTTTTCAATTTTTAATTTCTATCTTTGTTGCTAGAATATAGAAAAACAGTGATTATATATCTAGACCTCATATCTAGCAAATGTGTTAATTCTTACAATTATGCTGTTGAAGTCTTTAAACAAGGAAGGCATTAACTGAAGTGACTTTAATGCCTTGGTAGCCTTCATAAACAAACTAAAACCTAAGCCAGAGTTGATGCACTGGAATCCAAGAAAATTAAACTTAAGAACAACCAATCACACACAGCCAATGAGGCATTCCCAAATATGGCAAATTCTAAAGCTATAACCAACCAAATAGATTCTATGCTTTGCTTCCACGTCTTCCCTAAAGAAAACCTTACCCTTAGCTCCAGGGGGTGGAAGGCTCCTAAACACCTTTGGCTCCATGCGGTCAGGTTCCAATCCATGTTTGCTCAAATAAAATCTTCAAAATTTTTTTACTGTTCCTCAGTTTACCTTTCAGCAGATCAAATTATTAGTATTGATTTTCATAATTTATCTGTGGATTCTCTTGGATTTTCTAATGTAGAAACATGCAACAGAAGTTTTATGTTTTCTTTTTCAAACTTTATACTTTTTTATTATAGCATTAATTGACTAAGGAAAACAGTGAAAAAAAAAAAAAAAAAAAGGATGGAAATGGTGATTCAGTTCTTATTCCCAATCTTACGATGAGAATTTTTAAGATTTACTCTCAGCAACTTTCAAACATACAATATGATATTATTAACCATAGACCCTGGTGATGTACTTTATATTGCTATTACTTATTTATTTTATAACCAGAAGTTTGTACCTTTGACTCCCTTTACTCATTTCATCCACTCCCTGCCTCTGGTAACCACCAATCTATTCTCTGTATAGATGAGGCTGTGTCTTTTTTGTTGTTGTTGTTTGGCTTTGTTTTTGTTTTAAAATTCACATGTAAATGAAATCATATGGTATTTGTCTTTCTCTAACTATTTCACTTAGGATAATGTGCTCAGGGTTCATTCATGTTGTTACAAATGGGAAGATTTTCTTCTTTTTATGGCTGAATATATTGTTATAGTTGATATATACATAGTGAATATATATTCACAATTCATTTTCTTTGAATAAATACCCAGAAGTGGAATTGCCAGATCATATATGGTAGTTCTATTTTTTTTCAATTGTTAGTTTATTTTTTATTTTTTAAAAATTTATTTATTTTTATTTAAATTCAGTAAATTAACATATAATATATTATTGTCTTCAGAGTTAGAGGTTAGTGATTCATCAGTCTTATATAATACCCAGTATTACATCACATGCCCTCCTTAATGACCATTGCCCAGTTACCCCATCTGCCTATCCCCCTCCCCTCCAGCAACCCTCAGTTTGTTTCTTATGCTTAAGAGTCTCTTATGGTTTGTCTCCCTCTCTGACTTTGTCTTGTTTTATTTTTTCCAGTAGTTCTATTTTTAAGTTTTTTAGGAACCCTTACACTGTTTTCCATAGTGGCTGCACAAATTGACATTCCCACCAACATTCTCTTTCTCCACATCCTCATCAACACTTGTTATTTCTTGTCTTTTGGTAATTGCCATTCTAACAGGTGTGAGTTCACATCACATTGTAGTTTTGATTTGCATTTCCCTGATGATTAGTGACATCAAGCTTCTTTTCTTATACCTGTTAGCCATCTGTATGCCTTCTTTACTTGTATATTGTTGTAATGCAGATCTCTAGAACTTTTTCATCTTGAAGGACTGATAATTACATACCCATTGAGTAGCAGCTCCCCATATGCTTAAGCTTCAGCCCCTGGCAACCATCATTCTCCTTTTTGCTTCTGTGAGTTCGACTATTTTAAGTGAATCAAATAAGTAGAATTATGCTGTCTTTGGACTTCTGTGGTTGGCTCATTTCACTTAGCATGATGTCCTTGAGTTTCACCCATGTTGTAGCATAAGAAAGAATTATGTTCTTTGTCATGGCTGAAAAATATTTCACTGTATGCATATACCATTTTTAAAAATCCGTTCATCTATCTATGGGCACTTAGGTTATTTCCATAGCTTGGCTATTATGAATAGTGCTGCAGTGAAATGGGGGTGCAGAGAAAGGTTTGAGATCCTGATTTCAATTCTTTTGGGTATAGAACCAGAAGTGGGATTGCTGGATCATATAGTACTTCTATTTTTAAGTTTTTTGAGGAAACTCCAAGCTCTTTTCCATAGCAGCTGCATAATTTTACATTCCTACCAACAGTTCATTAGGATTCCAACTTTCCACATCTTCACCATTGCTTGCTATCTTTTTCTTTTTAAATACAGCCACCCTGTCTTGTGTGAAGTGATCTCTCACTGTGATTTTGATTCATACTTTCCTCATCATTAGTGATGCTGAACATCTTTTCATATGCCTGCTGGCCATTTGTATGTCTTTAGAGAAATATATTTCCAAGTCTTCTGCCCATTTTTTAATTGAGCCATTTGTTTATATGTTTTTGAGTTGCAGGAATTCCTTATATATTTTGGATATTAACCCCCTAACATATATAAGTTGCAAATATTTTATCCCATTCTGTAGGTTGCTTTTCACTGTGTTAATTTTTTCCTTTGCTGTGCAAAACTTTTTTTATTGGTGTAATCCAACTTGCCTGTGTTTGCTTTTGTTGTCTGTGCTTTTGGTGTCATATCTAGGAAATCATTACCAAGGCCAATGATACGAAGGTTTCTCCCTATGTTTTCTTTTAGGAGTGTTGTATTTTCAAGTATTACATTGAGGTCTTTATCCATTCTGTTTATTTTTGAGTGATGTAAAATAAGAGTCCCATTTCATTCTTTTGCATTGAATAGTCCAGTTTTCTAACACTGTTAGTTGAAGAGATTATTATTTCTTCATTGTGTAATGTTGGCACCCTTATTAAAGGTAATCTGATCATATATGCATGGGTTTATTTCTAGACACCATATTCTATTCCGTTGGTCTTATGTCTGTCAGTACCATACAGTTTTGCCATACCCAGTATTTGCTAATACCATATAGTTTTGATTACTATAGCTTAGTAAAATATTTCAAATTCAGAAAGTATGAGGCCTCTTGCTTTGTTCCTCTTTCTCAAGATTGTTTTGGCTATTTGAGCTTTTATGGTTCCATATGAATTTTAGGACTTTGTATTTAAAAATTTCTGCAACAAATGCCATTGGGATTTTGACAGGGATTGCATGGAATCTGTAGATCACTTTAGGTAGTATGGACATTTTAACAATATAAAATCTTCTAATTCATGAATATTGGATGCTTTATCATTTTCTTGTGTCTAATTTCTTTCAGCAGTATTTTCCAGTTTTCATTGCATTAAGTCTTTCACCATTGTAGTTGTTTGCTCCTAAGTATTTTATTTTTTATGCTATTGTAAATGTAACTATATTTTACTTTCCTTTCAGATTGTTCATTGTTAGTGTATCGAAATGCAACTGGTTTTGTGCATTGGCTTTGTATCCTGCTACTTCGCTGATTTCATTTATTAGTCCTTACAATTTGTGTGTGTGTATGTGTGCTTGTGTGCACATGTGCATTTTTTTGTTTTCTACATATAAAATCACATCATCTGTGATAATTTTATTCTTTCCAATTAGGATGACATTTATCTCTTCTTGCCTAATAAGGCAAGGAGGTTAAACTTCAATACTATGTTGAGCAGAAGCATTGAGAATGGGTATACTCGCCTTGTCCCTGAGCTTAGCAGAAGATCAGTTTTTCACTAGTGAGTATGATTTAGTTGTGGACTTTTCATATAAGCCTTTGTTATGTTGAGTTAATTTCCCTGTATCCTAGTTTGTTCAGTGTTTTCATCAAAAAGTATGTTCAACTTGTCATATGCTCTTTCTGCATCTATTGAGATAATCACAAAATTTTAATCCTTTGTTCTGTTAATGTTGTGTATCATATTTATTGATTTGAAAATGAACCATCCTTGCATCTGGAATGAATCCCACTTTCTCCTGGTGAATGATCATTTTAATGTGCTATTGCATTTGGTTTCCTAGTATTTTGGTGAAAATTTTTATATCTGTATATGTCCAAGAATACTGTTCTGTAGCTGTCTTTTCTTGTAGTGTCCTTATCCAGTTTTGGTATCCTGGGTAAGCCTGGCATTTAAAATGAGTTTTGGACTATTCCCTCTCTTCATTTTTTTTTTTTTTTTTGAAGATTTTGACAAGAATTGTCATGAATTCTTTTTTAAATGTTTGGTAGAATACAACACTGAAGCCATTTGGCCCTGGGCTTTTCTGTGTTGGAAGATTCTTGATTACTGATTCAATCTCCTTACTCATTATTGATCTGTTCAGATTTTTCCTTTCTTCTTGATTCAGTCTCAGTAAGTTGTATGTTGCCAGACATTTATACTTCTCTTCTAGGTTATCTACTTTGTTGCCATATAATTGTTCATAGTAGTCTCTTATAATTCTTTTCCCTTCTGCAGCATCTCTTGTAATCTCTTCTCTGTTACTTCTGATATTATTTATTTGAGTTCTGTCTTTTTTTCTTAGTCTAGCTAAGAATTTTCAGCTTGGTTGACTTAAAAAAAATCAACTGCTAGTAGTAGTAGGATTGGTTTGTTCTATAGATTGTCTTCTCTCCATCACATTTATTTTTGCTCCCATCTTTATCTCCTTCCTTCCTTTAACTTTGGGTTTTGTTGTTTGTTTCTTGTTTTGTCTTATTTTGTTTTGTTTTTTTAGTTCTTAAGGTGTAAACTCAGGTTGCTTGAGATCTTTTTTTTTTAATGTAGGCATTTGCCACTATGAACATTTCCCTTACTACTGCTTTTGCCATATTCTATAAATTTTAGCATGTTTTGTTTTCATTTTTATTTGTCTTGCTGTATTTTCTAAGTTCCCTTTTGATTTCTTCTTTGATCCATTGGTTGTTTAAGAGTATGTTGTTTAATTTCCCCCTATTTCTGTTCATTCTACTGTGGATTTCTTTTTCTTTTCTTTTCTTTTCTTTTTTAAGATTTTATTTATTTATTTGACAGTAAAGAGAGAGAGAGAGCGAAAGCAGGAACATACACAGGGGAGTGGGAGAGGGAGAAGCAGGCTTCCCGCAGAGAACGGAGCCCAATGTGGGGCTCGATCCAAGGACCCCGGGATCACAACCTGAGCCTAAGGCAGATGATTAATGATTGAGCCACCCAGGCGCCCCTCTACTATGGGTTTCTAATTTTATTCCCTTGTGGTCAGAAAAGATGCTTGATGTGATTTCAGTGTTCTTAAATGCGGTTAGTCTTTTTTTCTTTTTTCAATATTTTGGCAAATGTGCATTTTATTAATTATAATAGTAAATAGTATATTATAGATACCACTTATTAGAGTTTTCATAGTTTCATAAACTATTGTGACAAACAATTTATATCCAAAGTAGATTAAAAGTGTCCTATAAATCAATAACAAATTTAAAAGACACTAGAATTTTAATGGTGGTAACATTCATAGTGATGTAAATAAGTCGTGTAAATAAGATTGCATTTAACCTCAGAAATAACTAGAACACTGAATCAAGTATATGAGAGAGCTGCTTTCAGACATTGGACAGAATTAGCACAGGGTTGTGATCCCTGAAAAAATGAAAACAAAATGAATCCCACAATCATCCTGGCTTCTGCCTAGAAGGAATGTCTGAACTGCAGGTGCAGAATAGGGAACCTAAAAGAAAACAGTGGCCTCCCTCATGTGAGCATCTTGAGAGTAGATTTTTCAGAGGCTGAGATGGCTCTAAGATGGAAGACTAGAGTTCATTCAGATAGAGAAGATGCTAATTTTTGGAACAATATTCTGTTTAATTTTAAGTAACAAGTTTAGTTTACAAAGTTGAATTTTACCATAAAATTGCCTTAAGTAAATGTTTTGCCTGAGTCAATTCAGTAAATCAAAGCCAACAACCTAGAATATCAAAATATGTAATTTAGATCAATCCTCTCAAATAAAAATGAAAATATTTAAGACAAACTTCTTAAAATGTTTGAAGGCTAAAAATAAAGATAAGGTTCACAAGGTCAATCTGAGCTAAAATTAAAATGCAAAGATATTAAGTTTGTCCTTGAGATCTCATTATGTCTTGGCACTTCACCAATTCTGAATGAGGACCTGAGAGTATAAGTAGTACTTTTTTTCCTTCAAATTTTTATTTAGATTCTAGTCAGTTAACATGTAGTGTAAAATTGGTCTCAGGAGTAGAATTTAGTGATTCATCACTCACATACAACACCCAGTGCTCAAAATAACAAGTGCTCTACTTAATATCCATCACTGTGATCTATCCTGGAAAATATCCCATGGGTTGAAAAGAATGTGTATTTATTTTACTGCTGTTGGGTAGACTATCTGTATATGTCTGTTAGGTTCGTTTGGTCCATAGTATTATTCAAATTTCTGTTTTCTGTTGATCCTCTTTCTGGTTGTTCTTTGCATTGATGAAAGTGACTTATTGAAATCTCCTACTAGAATTGTATTGCTGTCTATTTCTCCCTTGAGATGTTTCAGTGTTTGCTGCATATATTTGGGGTCTCGGAAAATATATATTCCTGAAAATCATTTTCTTTTTTTTTTTTTTTTAAGATTTTATTTATTTATTTGACAGACAGAGATCACAAGTAGGCAGAGAGGCAGACAGATAGAGAGAGAGGTGGAAGCAGGCTCCCTGCAGAGCACAGAGCCCGATGTGGGGCTTGATCCCAGGACACTGGGACCATGACCTGAGCCAAAGGCAGAGGCTTTAACCCACTGAGCCACCCAGGTGCCCCTGAAAATCATTTTCTTAAAGTCTACCTTTTCTTAAATACTAATATAGCTACCCCAACTTTCCTTCTTTTTTTTTTTAAGATTATTTATTTATTTGAGAGAGAGAGAGAGAGAAAGAGAGAGCACAAGATGGGGGAGGGTCAGAGGGAGAAGCAGACTCTTCGCCAAGCAGGGAGCCTGATGTGGGACTTGATCTTGGGACTCCAGGATCCTGACCTGAGCTAAAGGCAGTTGCCCAACCAACTGAGCCACCCAGGCGCCCCCCTCAAGCTTTCTTTTGATTAAAATTTTATCATATATATTTTTTATTTTTCAGTGTTTATATGTTTTACCTTTGTCTCATATAAACAGAATGTAACTTTACTTCCAAAATATACTACTTGTAAATTTGTGTCTTTGTCCAATTATGAAATAATCACTAATATTTACCATGTTAATGAATACCTTCTATTTGTCCTGCTGTTTTATGATCAATTTTTAATATGTTCCTTTCTCTTTGAATTATTCTGTATTTATTATTGATAACTTGCTTTACTTTGTTATTTGTAAGTCATACACTCTTTTATTATTATTTTAATGTTAAGCCAGATAACATGTCCTTGGTTAATTAAAATCTAATGTTAATCATCAATTCTTTTTCAGCTAACATTAAAATCTTAGAATGTTTTAGTTCCACTTACTACTTTGATGGTTTTTTGATGATTTTTACTACTATTTATGAGTACATTGCTATTTATGATTATTATGCTATTATAAAGATTATTAATATTTTATCTGGTCAATATTTGTTTGTATTGATCAAAGATTTACTGGTTTTATATCTCCTCATTTCCTCCTGCATCTTCAGTCTACCAAGTACTCTATGGCTTATTCTGGATGAAGAAAGTCCTTTATTATATTTCTTTTAGTGCATGTCTGCTAGATAATATATTTTTCTGGGCTTTGGATAGGAACTATCTCTATTTCACAAGTATGATATTTTATTTTGGTATTTATTTTCTTTCAGCACCTAGGATTGTGTCATTCCACCATCTTTGGCTTCTGTTGTTTATATAGAAGTCACTTATAAGTTCCTCCGTATAGTCTGTAATAGTTTTTTCTAGTAACTTTTACTCTTTTTGTCTTTTTCTTTAGGTTTTTATACTTTTACTACAGTATGTGAAGGTATGGATTTCTTGAATCTATAGGTTGATTGAATGTGCAGACTAGCTTGCTAATCTGTAGGTTAGTGTCTTTATTAGTTTTGAAATGTTCTTAGTCACATCTTTTCAGTCTTGTCTTATTTTCTCTCTCCTCTTTCTGGGATGCTAATTAACATGTGCAATATATATTTTTACCAGGCACCTCATTTCTTTTGTTCCATCGTTTTACTTCTCTGTGCTTTTTTTTTTTTTAATTTATTTTCTTCTGCCTTTATGTTCTGGTTTTGCAAGTATCTCCCTAATTTTTTTTTAACCAACTGTGAAACCCCCTCCCTGAGTCCCTAATTTCTGGTACCATATTTTCCATTTCTATAATTTCTTTTTTTGGTATTTTAAAAGTGTGTTCTGTTTCCAGTTCTCTACTTTGATATTTTGTCTTGATCTTTATCTTTTTATGTGGAAATCACTTTTTCTTTGAAGTCAGTATCAGATAATTTCAGTTTCTGGGGCTATTGTAGGCATTGTTAGTTCTTTTGCTAATTTTAGTTCATATGACTTTTTATATTTATTTCTCTTGTACTTTTTGATTTTATATTTTATAGTTTGGGGAAAAAATCAGAAATATTTTGAAGGCAAGAATGATATTTTCTTCCTCCAAGGAGGATTTTTTTTCCTTATTCTGAGACCACTAACAATGTGGCATAATTATAACTAAATTTCAAGAATTAAATGTTTTAGAAATTTGGATTTGAAATTTAGCTATCATTTGTGCAAACCCTGTTGTATATTCAGCTCATAGTTATACCTTGGATGCAGTCCTTTGCAGTTGTAACTCTAAATAGGAGGTGAGTTGCTAAAAACACCATTCTTCATGTGCCCTGTGCTCCAACTTTTGTGGCCTCAATCCATGAGACTATCAAAAATGCTGCCCAGCCTTTCAGTTGCCTTTTCTATATCAATAACTCAAAGTGTCAGTCTCATTTATTGGTCTGTTATTTCTTCACAACAGCGTTAGTTCTTTGATAACTTCTGGCAGATTCCATACACTCCAGATTTTCTAATTTTCTTTTGCAGGTAGTTTGGTTTGATTTATCTAAGTCTTTATTCTCTATATATATATATAGGTCAATGTCCTATATATTTAATCATTCTTCCTGGCTATCTCTATGTTCAGATTCTCTATTGGAGTAGCTGCATAATGTTTTAGTTAAGTTATGGCCTTTGAATCTTGACTGCCTGGGCTCAAATTCCACCCAGCCTCTTATTAGCTCTTTGAACTTTGGCAAGTAACCTTAACCCTCTGTGCCTAAATTTTGTCATCTATAAAGAAGACATAAAGCTGTATTTCATTTGTTAAATATCAGGTATCAATATTTATAAACCATTAAAAAACATTCCTGGTGTTTGTGTGTGTGTGTATGCACTATATATGTATGTATATATAGTCATATACTATTGTAAAGTTTGTACCTGATCTATGCTAAATGCAACATGTTCTTGTGTGCATCTTTCCTTTGTAATATGTTTCTCTCTCGGTTGACCTTCTTTCAGTCTTTTATGAGTTTCCTTTTATAAATAGAAATTTTCTTTCATGAATAGAAATTTTCTTTCATAAATATTCTTTCACAAATAGAAAAAAAGGATTGGTAAAGGTTTTTTTTTTTTTTTTTTAATCAACAACAAAATAGGTGTATTTATCTGTCTGATTGGTACTATATCTGCCTGATATATAAGTATATATATTCTAATAGTTCCTTCTTATCATTATACATAATGTCTACAATGCTAGACTTCTATGGGTCATTTTAGTTCAGTGGTCCCAAAACAATTCTTAAGCTATATCAGAATCATGTAAAAGGTTTTGTGAAAATCAGTCTTGGGAGCAGCTCACCCAGGATAGTCAGATATAGTAAATCAGGAATAGTTTCCAAAAATTGAGCTGTAGCAAGTCTTGTCTTCATTCCACTACATCACTCCACATTTTAGTCACTTGTTATTTATATACTGTCTAAAAGTTTAGATACTAATTATTTTAAAAAGCAAATTGAATATACCTTTTTTTTTCATTTGTAGAGGATACTGTATGGTCATTTTTATGCTATCATGGTTTATTTTTTAATTTTTTAAATTTTTAAAATTTATTTTTTTAATTTTTTATTTAGATGGTTTAGTTTTTTAAACCTCTGTGCTTAAAATACTTCTCACTTCAGAAGTAAAGTTTGGAAAAATTTATTCTGTTTGTGGTCTCACATTTAATATTGTAGTACTAAAAGGGTTTTGAGTGAATTATTTACTCTTTTCTATGTTCAAAAATTTAAAAACCTACCAGTGAAGAATTTAAGTGATTCTGAATTTTATAAGCTGCATTCTCACCTAACACATTTCAAATATAAAAGCATCAAATTTATAGTGTATATGTTAAGAAAATGTTTATATATTTACTTATTTTTTTGTCTTAATTTCTCCTTACCTTTTTTTTTTTTAAAGATTTTATTTATTTATTTGACAGACAGAAATCACAAGCAGGCAGAGAGAGAGGAGGAAGCAGGCTCCCCGCTGAACAGAGAACCTGATGCGGGGCTCTATCCCAGGACCCTGGGATCATGACCTGAGCCGAAGGCAGTGGCTTAACCCACTGAGCCACCCAGGCGCCCCTCTCCTTACCTTTTTAAAGGTTGACTGCAGTTCTTTAAATCAGGTTTATGGAATTGGAAAAGGACAGAAATAAACTTAGGAATGTGATTCACATTGTATGTCAATCCCATGAAGCCCCAATTAAAGTATTTAATTTAGCAGGAATATAATGGTTTTCTGCTGACACTAAGGATGCACTTAGAGAGAGGGGAGATAGTCTTCTAACTGCCAAGACAATAATTGTCCCTTTCAGTATTTTCATATCAGATAGTACTTATCCTTCAGGGCACTCGCCAGTATTGAAATTAACTATGTGCATACTTGTGGTTTTCCCTAAAATACATTACACTTGAAGAGAACATGGATGTAGTCATATTTGATCACCACTTCTTCCTGGCATTAGGTAAGTGTCAGGCATATAATATGTTTCAATAAATCGTAATACAATTTTATTTTTAAAGCAAGTGTTTGAATGGTTCAGTAACTACAGCTGCTCTTCAATATCAGAAAAGATGTATTTGGATGAAAAAGAGTTGATAACTGGAGTGTAGGTAAATGATTACACATTGTGGATGCTTTTACCTCCCTGGAGATATTTCTAAGGCATAAAAGTCACTATTCAGACTTACCTTTAACTTATGAATACTTTTAGCTTTCTGTTTTTTCTTTCTTTCTTTTTTATTCTCTTAAAACCAGTGTACTTCTGAGCTCTCTGACCTTGTTGGTGATGATTATAAAGAAGCATTGGAATAAGGACAAGGGTCAAAATGATTTTGGCTAAACAAGTACACCACATCATACTTTGAGTAAACATATCAATTATACTCAAAGGTACATTAGCAGTTCAGTAATATGGATATGCATTGTACCTAACCCAAACTTGTCCTCTATGCTGATTGCCTTATTTATGATTTTTGAAATAAAAGATGTGAATTCTGAAGCTTGTAATTAGCAATTAAAGTTGAATAATTAAATCTTCTATTGTAACAGAATTTTTCTATGGAGAAAGGGTAATGATGTTGCTCAGCATGATTAAAGATTAAACTTTAATTTTGCTTAAGACATTTTGTTATTTCATTTAGAGGTTACTGAATATAGCATATTTCCTTCATTTAATTATATTGTCTACAGCAAGAAATATTTCAGAGAATATGTTTATCTACACATACGCACACATATACACAGAAAAAGGAGAGTAGAAGCAGACAAGTTAGGCAGCAATTCTGAAGAATGGCCTATTCTTCTTGCTGAAAACACTCCCTCTCCATGGTGTAAACAAGACTGATGGTGTTGGTTAGTGCTCCCTGTGTGCCCAGCCCTGTTCTATGTGTTTTATATCTGTTACTTCACCCGGTTGTCACAATAATCCTGTGAGGTAAGTGTGGTGATTATCCCTGCAGATAATGAAGTCCTTCATTTTCAACTTCCTAGGTTTATTTTCTGACTTCCTTCCCTTTTCTCTTTCTCTCTCCCTCCCTCTCTCTCAGAGAGAGATCTATTCTACTGTTACTTTGTTTACCTTGGAAGATTTTACATTTACGTTAGTGTATTCTATCAATCATTCTGTTTTATGCATTTTAACTAACAGTTTAAAACTGTTTTTGTTGAATTTAGACATACACAACATGCACAAATATTGAGTGTGAAGTTGAATGAATCTTTGCCAAATGAATGGACTGTTGAACCCTCATGCAGGTCTTGGTTTGGAAGACTATCAGGGCCCAGAAAGTGCTCTGGAGACCTCAGTCTTAACTCCCCCTGAGAACCATGATTCTGACTTCTCTCAGCATGTCTTAGATTTGTTACTGTTTTAATTTTAAGTAAGTGGTGTCGTAAATTATAAACTCTTACATCAAGCTTCTCTCAACATTATGCCTGTGAGATTTATCTATTTCATGTGAAGTAGTATTTCTTTCATTTTCATTGCTCAATAGCATTTTATTTTATGAATGTACTACAATTTATTCATATATTCTACTGCTGGTGATATTTGGGTTATTTCTAGTTTTTCCTCTACTAGTGAATATATAAATTGGTATAAACACTTCGTTTTATTTTTTTCTTTTCCAAATTTTTATTTAAATTCTCATTAGTGATGGACATTGGGGAAGGTATGTGCTATGGTGAATGCTATGAATTATATATGACTGATGATTCACAAACCTGTACCCCTGAAGCAAATAATACATTGTATGTTAATAAAATTTAAAAAAATAAATTCTAGTTAGTTAACATATATTGTAATATTGGTTTCCAGAGAAGAATTTAGTGACTCATCGCTTAA
Source organism: Enhydra lutris kenyoni (assembly GCF_002288905.1). Classification (NCBI taxonomy): domain Eukaryota; kingdom Metazoa; phylum Chordata; class Mammalia; order Carnivora; family Mustelidae; genus Enhydra; species Enhydra lutris. The sequence continues at coordinate 43,841,395 of NW_019154101.1, forward strand.
AACACCCAACACCCAGTGCTCATCACAACAAATGCCCTTCTTTTTTTTTTATGCTTAATCATTTTTTTTTAATTTATTTTCAGCATAACAGTATTCATTGTTTTTGTACCACACCCAGTGCTCCATGCAATCCATGCCCTCTCTAATACCCACCACCTGGTTCCCCCAACCTCTCACCCCTCCATCTCTTCAAATGCCCTTCTTAATACCCATCACCCATTTACCCCATTCCCCATGTACCTCCCCTCCAGCAACCCTCAGTTCATCCTCTTAGTCTTAGTTAAGAGTCTGTTATGGTTTGCTTGCCTCTTTTTTTTTTCCCCCTTTCCCCTATGTTCATCTGTTTTATTTCTGAAATGGCACATATGAGTGAAATCATATGGCATTTGTCTTTCTCTGACTTATTTCTCTTAGCATAATATACTCTAGCTCTATCTACATCATACAAGTGACAAGATTTCTTTTTTTAAGATTTATTTATTTATCTGAGTGAGAGAAAGCACGAGTGGGGGGAGGGGCAAAGAGATAGAGGGAGAGAGAGAATCCTGAAGCAGACTTCTCACTGGGTGCAGAGCCTGACATGGGGGTTGATCTCAGGACCCTGAGATCATGACGTGAGCTGAAACCAAGAGCCAGAGCTTAACTGAATCCAAGAGTTTAACTGACTGAGCCACCCAGGGGCCCCAAGATTATAGTTTTTGATGACTGAGTAATATTCCATTATCCATTGTATATATATCCACCACATCTTTATTCATTCATCAGTAAGTGGACATTTGGGCTCTCTTCATAGTTTTTCTATTGCTGATAGTGCTGCTATAAACATTGCAGTGGATGTACCCCTTCAAATCAGTATTTTTGTATCTCTTGGATAAATACTTAATGCAACTGTGGGATTATAGGATAGTTCTATTTTTAACTTTCTGAGGAACCTCCATACTGTTTTCCAGAGTGGCTGCACCAGTTTGCATTTCTACCAACAGTGTAAGAGGGCTCCCCTTTCTCTGCATCCTTGCCAACATCTGTTGTTTCCTGTGTAGTTAATATTAGTCCTTTTGAAAGTTATAAGGTGATATCTTCTTATGGTTTTGATTTGTATTTCCTTGATGATGAGTGCTATTGAGCATCTTTTCATGTGTCTGTTGGCCATCTGGATCTCTTTGGAAAAATGTCTTTGAAAACTATTGAAACTGATGTAGTCTAAATCCATTAATCCAATCTAGTAAAGTGAAACTTAAAATACTCTATAAGCCAGCATTTTACTTTGAGGTGAATATCCAACAGAAATGCATATACATGAGCACCAAAATTATATGCTATAGAATGTTTGCCATAATTTTTTAAAAATAGCCAACATTAGGGGCGCCTGGGTGGCTCAGTGGGTTAAAGCCTCTGCCTTTGGCTCAGGTCATGGTCTCAGGGTCCTGGGATCAAGCCCCGCATCGGGGTCTCTGCTTAGCGGGGAGCCTGCTTCCTCCTCTCTCTCTCTGCCTCCCTCTCTGCCTACTTGTGGTCTGTCTGTCAAATATATAAATAAAAATCTTTAAAAAAACAATAGCCAACATTATATTTTCCAGTTCTAGCTGTTGATATATGGATATAGTCACTTTAACAGCTTTAGATCTTTTCATTATGTGAATATTAAGATTTTATTTTTATTGTTATAAATAATATTGCAATGTCTCATGATATACTTGCACAGAATGTCTCTAAGTTACACATATACCCAGAAGTCAAGTTGCTTCTTGTATTTAGAACCAACATATTTTAATTGTTACTGGATATTTACAAATCACTTTGCAAAATAGTTCTCCTAATTTGTTTTCACTAGAAACTGTAAAATTATTGTATTCTACGTGCTTACTGGAAATCATTGGGATTATTTTTTATGAATGTTTTTTGTGAATATGTTTTTTGTGAGTAAAGTAGACTGAGTTTGCTTTGACTTATGTTAAGAGTGGAATTGGAGAGCTGCTTATATTTGGGGAAAGAGAATGTGTGATACTTCTGTTAGGAATTACATAGGGGTACCTTGTTGGCTTAGTCAGCTAAGAGTCCAACTCTTGATCTCAGCTCAGTGCTTGATCTTAGGGTCATGAGTTCAAGCCTTGCATTGGGCTCCATGCTGGGTGTTTTGTTTTGTTTTGTTTTTAAAAAAGGAAATTACTTAGCATGTATTTCAATTGGGTTGTTTTTTGCTTTTGAATATGAAGAAGTTCTTCGTATTTTCTGTTCTAAATCCTTGTGTCTTATGTGTATTATAAAAATATTTTTAAAGACTCTCACCTTTATGCTTGGCTTATGGAGTCTTTCATAAAAGAAAAATTTTTGTTTTTATGTAGTCATATGTTGCAATTATTTTTTATGTTATGAGATTTGCTTTTATAGCATCCCTACATATCCCTATCTATCCTAATATCATGGAGAGTTTCTGCTTTGTTATTTCTCATAGTTTTAAAGTCTCGCTTTCCAAAGTTATGTCTTTTATCAATCTGGGTTCTATTTTTTAAAGGTATGGTGTAGAAAATCTATTTTTAAAATTATTTAGGGTGCCATTTGTTCCAACATTTAATGAACGGTCCATTTTGTGCCACTTGATTTATATAGTAACCTTGGTCATATTCCAAGATAATAAACACACGACATACATTTTTCACTCTTTATCTAGGAAATGGACAACTCTTATAAGGAGTCTCTCAGTGAAATGAAGCAAAGGAATGGGGTGATAGCTGGATTGGGGTATAAATTCAAGTCATGTCTATTCTAGTTACAAAAAAACTCTATTATAATTTCTCCTTAACTACAATGTCAAGACACCATAGACAGAACTTGTAGACAAGTCCCTATAGCATAAGATACTGTTCTCTCCTATATGGACCACTAGCTACCTCTTAACTTCAACTCACTGTCTTCCATTTTGAAATTTCTTTTCTTTTCTTTTTTCTTTTTTTTTTTGGTGGAGGGGAGAGAAAGTGAGCACCTATGTGGGGTGTAGGGAGGGGCAGAGAGAGGGAGAGAAAGATTCTTAAGTAGGTTCCACACCCAGTACAGAGCCCAAAGCAGGGTTTGATTTTAAGACCCTGAGATCGTGACCTGAGCCAAAATCGGGAGTCGGAGACTTAGCTGACTGAACTACCCAGATGCCTTCCATTTTGTACTTTGATTGTTTTTTTATCCCCATCCTCCATTCCATTATACTTATTATTTTAATAGATTTTATCATAATCCCAGATTCAGGTTGACTGTTTCAGCAGTTCAGTGATGCACCAAGCATCCAGATTATTGCTGCCCTGAAATCAACTAGCTAGTGTAGTTTTAAGGCTAGTGTCCGTCTTGTGGTGGCCACATGGCTTCCTGTTGTGATTGGGAAGAATGCTCCTACAAGAAAAGGAGCAAATCTGTTCTTCACCAGTAGCCAGAATAATTTGTAACTACTTAAACTAGATGTTTCCTAGCAGGATGATTTCACTTTTAATTTACAGGGGATGTTTGGTAATGTCTGGAGACACTTTTGCTTGTCATATCTTGGGGAGATGTTCCTGGACTCTGTTGGATAGAGTCCAGAGTGCTACCAACCATCCTGGAATGCAGAGGACTGCCCTGCAGAACAGACAATTATCTGATCTGAAGTGTCAGTAGTGCTGAGGTTAAATAACCCAAATTTAACCAAATCACATCAGTCTCTCTGCAGAGAGCTCCATCATGTTTTCCCATTGTTCATCAAAGTAAATTGATATCCTTACCTGGACTATAGGATGCTGCATGATGTGTTTTTTTTGGCCTCTCCATCTTTGTCTTGTTTCATTCTCTACTCTGCCTAGCATTCTAGAAAGTCACACTGGCGTCTAAAATTTTCTTCTCAGAGGCTTGTCTCCTAATGACTCTATCTCCTGCCACTGGTTTTCTTTATTTCAGCCCCCTGTTTATTTTCTCAATAGAAAAGCACAATTTATGCTTATATACTTATATATTTGTGACATTTATTTTTTCTCCTCCAGACCACATCTAATTACATTCAGAGATTCCATCATATAATTGCTATCTTTGCAGTAGAATATAACTATTTTACTATAACTAAAATATAGCAGTTATTTACTATAACTAAAATATAACTAAAATATAAAATACATACTTGGACACACATCATTTTTTTATTTTTTAATTTTATTTTTTAGATTTTATTTATTTATTTATTTATTTGAGAGAGAGAGAGAGAGAGAGAGAGAGGGAACACAAACAGGGGGACACAAGCCCCAAAGTGGGGCTCGATTCCAGGACCCCAGGGTCATGACCTGAGCCAAAGGCAGATGCTTAATGACTGAGCCACCCAGGCACCTGCACACACATTATTTACATGAGCATATAGGCAAATATACCATAAATGTGTAAGTAATGTCATTTCTGGATATTTAGATCACTAGCAGTTTTTAATTTTCTTTTTTATAGGTATTTTTGAATTTTTCTACAACAGACATATTATTTTTGTAACTGAAAATAATAAATGCTGTAAAAAGACAATAAAAGAAAAAAATTCTCAAAATATGTTGACATGAATTTTTAAAGATCATAATGCATAATGACTTTTTAGTTTCATAAAGCTTTAAAATGCTTTTTTTATTCCCACATGACTAACTTGAGTACTATATCGTGGAAACATCTGTGGTTGTTCAGTACTCAATGGGAATAGTCTTTCCTTTGGCAATGAGAAGCCTGCTGTTTTGTTGTCGGTAGTGTTTTCATGAAATTACACACAAGTACTTGTTAGGACACATTTCATAACAATAATATAATTTATTTTTTCAAACCACAAAGAAGAAAGCATGTTTATTATTTACATAGTTAATTTTACCATTAAAAATATTTAGCACGTCAGTATAAGTTTAAAACAGATATTTTAAAATTCTGTGTTTACTTTTACCAAGTAAATTGTTAGCAGGCTATATTCATTGGGGACAATTATATATGTTGACTGAAGTGATGCTTAATTTTCTCAGAATACAATTCACAAAATGTTGCAAAGGAAATTTTATGGTGTACAGTATTGAGAACTATGAGGGAATAAAAAGAAGAAAAATTCAACTGCTTGGAGTAATGAGGGAAATTCCACAGAGTTATACACACTGGATCTGGGTGTCTGAATGAGTTGTACAAGGCCAGGGTGAGGGTAACACAAACATTCAGTCAGGGAAGCAGAGGAATGGGAAGCAAACATAGCCTATTTGGAGACTTGTGTTGGAGTATTATAATCCAAGCCCATGGTATCTTATGCAGAATCTTGGGTCCTGATATGTTTCAGAATTCAGAAATTTTTAGATTTGAAAGCACAATATAGAATTATAAAATATCCTATAATACCCAGTGGAGTCTGGTACAGCACCCTGTCATCAAACTAATTAACTTCTCCAGTAAAGTAAGCATGTATTTGTACTAAGTGGAATAAATATAGACTAGATGCAGTCTCACATCTGTTCAGGTTGGGCTTTACTATCAAGTTTGGGTTAGGTCAGGATTTGTTACAAAAGAACTACATAAAAACTCATACACTTGCAGTTTTGGAATTGCAGATAAGGTGTTGTCCACCTTAGGTAACATTTATTGGTCAATTATTATGTTCCAGGCAAGTGCCTTCGATGCAATAACTCAATTATTTCTGCTTATAATTCTCCCTTTTTTATAAGTGGGGGAATAATAGAATAGCAACATCAATATGGCTGGAAAAGTCACACATTTAAGAGTCACATGCTAGAAAGTGATGGAGTAAGGGTTTGAATGGAGATGATTTTTTGATGTATGGCCTCTCATTATACACTCCAGCCATTGTCTATAGTTTGTATGCAGGGTGTGAATGGAGGAGAGGTTGGGAGTGAGGCTTAGGAGAGGCAGGATGCAGAGAAACTTTAAGGAAGAGGGGAAGGACATTGTGGAAATTAAATATCTAGTGGTTGTCTCCAAGAAGATTTTTCTAATCTTGTGGGTAATCAGTTTTTTTTTTTCCAACTATTCTAATCTCTTATGTGCCATGAAAATACTTCTTGGAAGAAACATTTGCAGAACAAATAAACAAGCAAGCAGCATTTGGTGGTTAATTCTTACCATTCTTAAATCAATTTTACTTATGGTTCTTAAGTCTTAATCCTTCCATGCCCAGAGGAAACAGCTTAAATCACCTTCATGGAACTAAAGCTTCCTAGTGTCCACGAACAGCTTCTGAAGACCTGAAATGCCCTCAGAAAGTCAGTGTACTTTCACCAAGAAAGGCACCCCTCCTGGGTTATTTTTCTAAACTTGAAAAGACATCTCAGGCAATCAAGAGTGGGGAAGCTGTTTCATATCCCACATTACTTACAAAGAAATGCAAAAACAATCAAACCTTGCCTCTGGAAATCTACCCACTAGCTTCTTCCATAGTTCAGAGTGATAAGATGTCTGACTCAGGCACAGTTGTGGTGAATTGGAAAGATGCAGGACCCAGAAAGAAAGGAAGCCCGATTTCTAGCACCAGTGCAGTCCTTACAGTGTGAGAAGACTACGCTAAGTCACTTCTCTGGCTACCATGTCCCTAGCTTTAGAATGAGGAAACTAGATAAGGGGCTTTGGATATTGCTTTGTAGTTTTTATTACCATCATTTTATCAAAATAGCTTCTAGATTGTAAATATAGAAGATTTTGAAAATCAAGTTCTTGTCGTTGTTAGAGACATGATACTATTCATTCATTCACATAAGAAGTATTTGTTGAGGGGCTACTTCCGGCCAATGCTAGGTGTTACAAAAGAACGTGAAAAAAATATACAGGGTGACTTTGCTCATGGAAGTCTTAGCCTAGTAGGAGATAAAATTAAATAGATTATGATAATGCAGTATAATCTGTGCCTTGATGAATTATGTGGGAGTGAGAAGGAGGTCCCTAACTTTTTTTGGCAATACAGTGAAAAATTACTTAAAACCCAATGTGGATAGGTTTATTCCCAGGTATCTTATGGTTCTTGTTGCTATAGTAAATGGAATCAATTCTCTGATTTCCCTCTCTGTATTTTCATTGTTAGTGTATAAGAAAGCCACTGATTTCTGTACATTGACTTTGTATCCTGCCATGTTACTGAATTGTTGTATTAGTTCTATTAGTTTGGGGGTGGAGTCTTTTGGGTTTTCCATATAAAGAATCATGTCATCTGCAAAGAGAGAGAGTTTGACTTCTTCATTGCCAATTTGGATGCCTTTTTTTCTCTTTGTTGTCTGACTGCTGTTGCTAGGACTTCTAATACTATGTTGAACAAGAGTGGTGAGAGTGGTCATCCATTTACTATAGCACCAAGAACCATAAGATACCTGGGAATAAACCTAACCAAAGAGGTAAAGGATCTGTACTCGAGGAACTACAGAACACTCATGAAAGAAATTGAAGAAGACACAAAAAGATGGAAGACCATTCCATGCTCTTGGATCGGAAGAATAAACATTGTTAAAATGTCTATACTGCCTAGAGCCATCTATACTTTCAATGCTATTCCGATAAAAATTCCACTGGTATTTTTCAAAGAGCTGGAGCAAATAATCCAGAAATTTGTATGGAACCAGAGGAGACCCTGAATCGCTAAGGAAATGTTGAAAAACAAAAATAAAACTGGGGGCATCGCATTACCTGATTTCAAGCTTTACTACAAAGCTGTGATCACCAAGACAGCATGGTACTGGCATAAAAACAGACACATAGACCAGTGGAACAGAGTAGAGAGCCCATATATGAACCCTCAACTCTATGGTCAAATAATCTTCGACAAAACAGGAAAAAATATACAGTGGAAAAAAGACAGTCCCTTCAATAAATGGTGCTGGGAAAACTGGACAGCTATATGTAGAAGAATGAAACTCGACCATTCTCTTACACCGTACACAAAAATAAACTCAAAATGGATAAAAGACCTCAACGTGAGACAAGAATCCATCAGAATCCTAGAGGAGAACATAGGCAGTAATCTCTTCGATATCAGCCACAGCAACTTCTTTCAAGATATGTCTCCAAAGGCAAAGAAAACAAAAGTGAAAATGAACTTTTGGGACTTCATCAAAATCAAAAGCTTCTCCACAGCAAAGGAAACAGTCAACAAAACAAAGAGGCAACCCACGGAATGGGAGAAGATATTTGCAAATGACAGTACAGACAAAAGGTTGATATCCAGGATCTATAAAGAACTCCTCAAACTCAACACACACAAAACAGACAATCATATCAAAAATGGGCAGAAGATATGAACAGGCACTTCTCCAATGAAGACATACAAATGGCTATCAGACACATGAAAAAATGTTCATCATCACTAGCATCAGGGAGATTCAAATTAAAACCACATTGAGATACCACCTTACACCAGTTAGAATAGCCAAAATTAGCAAGACAGGAAACAACATGTGTTGGAGGGGATGTGGAGAAAGGGGAACCCTCTTACACTGTTGGTGGGAATGCAAGTTGGTGCAGCCACTTTGGAAAACAGTGTGGAGATTCCTCAAGAAATTAAAAATAGAGCTTCCCTATGACCCTGCAATTGCACTACTGGGTATTTACCCCAAAGATACAGATGTAGTGAAAAGAAGGGCC